>NW_026462634.1:0-67435 GCF_021730395.1 Mercenaria mercenaria
ATTCTGTTTTTTTTCTTGATTTGTCATTTTAAAAATAGTTTAAAAACAAAAATTCATCCTAATGTTCATAATATGACAAAACTTCAATTTGAAAGAAAGATTTTTTTCCCAAAATCTGGAGGTCAGTGCCTTGAAATTTGAGAATAATAGCCCCTTCTAAAATTACTTCCTTGCACATGCGATATAAACGGAGAAGTTTGCAACCTACAAACAAGAGTAAATTACTATGGCTGTTGAACAATATAATGATCATTTAGTACACACTTATGGAATATAATAGTGTGTTGAGAAATATGTTAAAGAACAGGGACATTCTGTAAACTTTTTATGATTTAGATATGGTATAAATTCACAAATTGATATTTGAAGAGTAATAGTACGTATGTTGTAACATCATTACTTCAGATTTTGACATAGCAAATTGTCACATGGTATTATTTCTTTTCAAGCATTTTATGCAAGGAGGGAATCCTTGAGATTGTCTATGTCAAATCTAGCTATATACTTAATATTTGCCCGATTTTGAAATAAGTTCGTCAAGATTGTTCAGATTATTCGGATTTGTCAAATGGAGCGTATTGTTTTAAGTTTATGTTTATGTTTAAGTTTAGTTTATACTAATCTATTATTGGTCGATTATGAAGCAAGTTTTACAATTTATATTAATCACTCTCGACACTTCATTTCTGTTGGAATCCATCGCCACGAGGGTGTAAGATCTTTGATTATGTTTTTATCAATTTGCATCCTTCGACAGAACTTGATTGAATATCATCAGTGTATAATCAATAATGATGAAACGAAATTATTTTCTGCCATGAAAGAACATAAAGTCTAATAATAATACAAAACAGTATTTACATGCACATTCTAAAGATGTCACTTTTAATCTGAAAACAGTCCCGATATGATAAATGTCTTTTTGTGTTAACTAATCGTTTCTTTTGCCCTTTTGTTGTTTATCCACCTTTAAAGTCTGAAATAATATACTGATGTCTTATCCCTATGAGATGTTCGTTAAACATCCTTTCATTTGCACTTTGTATAGAGTTTTAGACGTTTTTGCAACATTACCCATTCGAGTCTTTTGTCAAAATATGGAGGTATCCACCTTGCATACACCTTTGATTATTTCAAGCGTTTATTCACAATTTCATGAACACATCCCAATGAAATGCCTAATGTTACAGCTATTTCGGAAACTGCTATAATGCCTGCTACATTAGCAATAATGTGAGACGATAAAAGAGACGATTTCAACTTTGAAATTGTCTACTACCTACATACGAATGGGATGTCCATCGAGCGACATGTTACAGTGTCTATATTTTACAAATTATTCGTTTTGCAAGAGCTTGCATAAAGTTAGAGGATTTTTATGATAAAATAAATCATATTACCAAAACGTTTTTACAACAGGATTACCGATATGGTTTTCACTAAATGTTACATCACATATAAAAAAGATACACAAATCTAAAACAGTTCTAAAAGTTGGTCTTACACACCACGCATACTATGGGCATGCAGTTTATAAACTTCGGATAATTATGTTAATTATTTTTCATCACTGTGTAAAAAAGTTAATCAAGAGAGAATACGATGTAAAAATCGTCAAGCACAGTGCTATTTGGCGACTGTGAGACCCATCTACAGTTAGACCCTACGCTTTCCTATTTGATTGTGCGACGACAAATTAAAATATAAGGCTGGGTGATGTTTTCTCCAAAATCCTACATAAAACGGACGAAAGGAGAATTTTGTCTTGCAGCTTGCTTATTCATGCTCTTGGTGTTCTGACTTTAGACAAGTTTTTGAGTAAATGCAGTAACTATACATCGATTGACACTGTTTATATATTTTACTTGATCTTTTATTTTATCATAAATGTTAGAGACGGGGACTTATATTATTTACACAGTCTTGTCTAACTTGTTGAAAGTAGGGTAGGTGCGAGGATGGCACGCTTTTAAACCTCAAGTTTCCATTTTATAGGTTACTGACCATTCCCAAGCGGTACCCCTATTTTCAACTTGTTTTTGTCCGTGTCGTATTTCATGTACATGATTATATTGTCTCGTTTTATTTATTGTTGATTCTTTCCGCTAACCCTCCCAAATCGCTCCCTTGCATTTACGCCCATATACGTTTTACATTGAGTGAGGTTGGGTGTCCACCACATTGTTTGATGCCTGTCATCCCTGGGCGGTACCCAACTGTTTTGTATTTTCCTGCTTGTCTACCCTTACCTTTTATTTCTTAGGGGCGCCCTACATGAGGTAGATCTTGGACTCTAGTTTCTCCTTACAAACCTATAAAATATGAATAGAAAAGAATCAACAGTTTGAATTCTCGAAGAATCTGCTTGAATGGGGAGGGCCGTCATCTGATGTTGTAAGAACTTGTGGCCCGACACATTTGCCTATTTGTTTATGTTTGTAAAAAATGTTATATATGCTTGTAAATATTGAATGAGCAATAAAATATGTTTAAACTAATCTGCTTGAATGGTTTATTCAGGGAACAAAACATCTTTACTCTACTAGTAAAACAGCTAATGATTATCATATATGATTTGAAATCATACATCGAGTAGTATAGTGTAGTCAGAACGGGGATCCCGTGCGATCGGAAAAAAGATTATTGGCGATATATACCAAATTGTTGGGCCATGTCTGAAGGTCACAAAAGGACATGTCGCCAGTCCTTGTTCCGCAAATGGACAGATCTATGACGTCATCAAAATGGCGGCCAAGTTTGAAAAGGTAACTTTGCGTAATTCATTATTTATTTATGTTAAATAGCAAAACTTCATCTTATTATCTTTGGGCTTCTATACTAGAATATTTGTTGTCAATGTAATAACAATATTAAAGTATATAAACAATTAAATGATGTGAAATAATAAAATTACATCTTACCCAACCCACTTTATTTCAACAGATTATTTTCTTGTTGAATATATTTGTTTGGTATATACTGTACCATCACATTATACGAATGTCATCATAATAATACCCAGATGAGGTAGGTGCGGGAGGGGGCGTTCCCCTCCTGTTGGTGGAAGACGTGAACATTTTCGTTCCTCGGGGACAACGGAACGAATTTCGACGTTTTAGGGTCAGAAAACAAGAATCTGAATCCCATAAAAATGTAATCATCAGTTCAAAATTAGAAATCCAATATTATTTTACAAATTTCCCCATGATATGAAAACGTGCATAGTGGGGTACGGATGAACAAGGATGAAAAAATCATTACTGGCCTTGACTAAGTTTAAGCTCGCCGACTTCTAAAGGGATATAAATCATGTATTGCTATTGTGGATGCGGATGTTTGTCGTGTGGTCTAAAACAATTCGTGTTTCAAACGGTAGAGATCTTTTCCAAAGGCTTTCCTGTATGTTGTTAAAGGTCTTGCAATGAATGTTTCCTGATGTACGCAGTACGTTATAATACGATTTTTGTACTGTTTGGTCAACTATGAGAGTTTTCACCATTAACTTTGAATTTTCTTTTTTTTTCGGGGGAGGGGTCTGGACCTCCCTGCCCCACCCCCGCTTGACCAACCCCCGCTGGATCCGCCCATGGTTGCATATCTAATGTTAGCGCGATCCATTGTGTCCCTACTGACGCGGCTCTATCACAATCTCTTTATCAAGATGCAAAGTCAGTCTATGTCACAGAAATTACGAGTTTAAATGCGTTCTAAGACTATTGCATAAGCGCTAGGGCATATTTTACCACCGAACGTTTAACATATCATACCCGTACATAGTTTCCATATAAAATGCTACTGGATATTAGTGTTGTTGTAATCAGGCATCTCGTTACATAGTTACAGGTAGAAAACAGTATTATTTAAAACTATACAGAGAACAAGAGGGCCATGAAGGCCCTGTATCGCTCACCTGACCTATTGACCTAAAGATCATCAAGATACTTTCATTAAGATATGGTCATAAATGTGGCCTCTAAAGTGTTAACTAACTTTTCCTTTGATTTGACCTGGTGACCTAGTTTTTAATCCCACATGATTTGTATCTGACCTAAAGATCACCAAGATTAACATTCTGACTAAGTTTCATTAAGATATGGTCATAAATGTGGCCTCTACAGTGTTAACAAGCTTTTCTTTTGATTTGACACGGTGACCTAGTTTTTAATCTTACCTGACCCAGATTTGAACATGACCTATAGATCATCATGATTAACATTCTGACCAAGATTCATGAAGATACAGTCATAAATGTGGCCTCTACAGTGTTAACAAGCTTTTCCTTTGATTTGACCTGGTGACCTTGTTTCTAACCCCAGATAATATCAAATTCATCCAAGATGTTACTGTGGGTAACATTCTGACCAAGTTTCATTAAGATTGGCCCAAAATTGTGCCCTCTAGAGTGTTAACAAGCTTTTCCTTTAATTTGACCTGGTGACCTAATTTTTAAATCCAGATAACCCAATAACAAACATGTCCAAGATTTTATTGAGGGTAACATTCTGACCAAGTTTCATTAAGATTGGGCCAAAATTGTGACCTCTAGAGTGTTAACAAGCTTTTCCCTTGATTTGACCTAGTGACCTAGTTTTTGACTCTAGATAACCCAATATCAAACTCGTCCAAGATTTTAATGAGGGTAACATTCTGACCAAGTTTCACTAAGGCCAAAATTGTGACCTATAGAGTGTTAACAGTCAAACTGTTGACGACGGACGGACGACGGACGACGACGGACACAGGGCGATCACAAAAGCTCACCTTGAGCACTTCGTGCTCAGGTGAGCTTAAAATAGATATAGTTATACACTTTTATTCTATAGTTATGTCCATCTGTTAAATAGCAAGACAAGAGATCACTAGAAAGAAAAGAGTTCACTCATTCAGAAATACGTTCAAAAGTCCAAATGTAGAATTATATTACAGTCTATTAATCTACAATTTTTGAAGGGTGGTGAGTACAAATCCCTGCGAGGTTTTAAGTTTGTCTAATCTATTATAACTGTTTTCAGTTATGTAAAATTATTACTATCAGATAATTATCAACAGGTTTCTATTTTTGATTTACATTTAATTACGATGCAGCATAGAAATATCTTCATCAAAATTTTTCCTTTATTTCACGTCCTTTGTAGGTAGTTAGGTACATTTTGTGCGCATGCGCGAATGATTTCGGTTTACGTAAAGTCGAAAAATTTAAGTGTGTTGAAATTTACTTATTTCTCGCTTGCTTTCCAAGAGAATCCTCAGTAATCGGCGTCTTAATGGAAAAGCTAGAAGGAAACTATTCGCTGAGGCTTTAAATCCAAGTTTATCGCGAGATTTTAACGACATTCACCGGTTTCGTAAAGCGGTCGTTTGTTTTGGCGCAATGCGGAAGTGTCGTCTTGATGCAGTTTTTTGGCTAAAAAGTTGACGAATACTTCGTCTCACGACGTCTGTCATCTGTTTTACGTTTGCCATCAGTAACTGTTAGCTGTCGAGAGTACCGAAACAGACTGTGAAGTATTTCTATATATCTAAATATGGTTCGTAAAAAAGGACAGTTTGTCTGGCATTCGGAACATTCCTACACTGGTGATCCATGAGGACTTTGTCCAGTTTCCAGAATGGCAGGAAGGAAGGACTTATTGAATTGGACCACTTGTCAAGGCAGCTTAAACGTTGCAATAAATGTAATCAGCAGCTGCATCTTCACAACACTCTCAAGAAAACCACATTTGGACCACAGGGGTTCGGCTCATGCCTAGGTCCAGGCCCTACCCTATAAGAAAAACACAAGGGAAATCATTTCAACTAGAGAAAAGTTCTATGTCCCTTCGGTTTTTCGCATGCTGTATTTGTTCTTAATAAATATTTTGTAAAACTATATATGCCATTTGTTGTATATTAATTTCCGCGCACGATGGTACCAAACTTTCTCACATGCGTGCTAGCAAACGCGAGAAAACTGCATCCGAACTTTCAACAATGTTCCGATATATTGTAGTCGTAGGAGACCGTGTCCAAACTCGAGCAACGATGGAACTCCACTAAAACAACTTTATGCGATAGATACGGACAGGTAGGTCACATGCTAATGCAAAACAATGTTTGATAACTATTTATCCCTTTACCTCTTACACGAAAGCTCCGATGAAGATGTAATTCTGCTTTGTCTTTTTATCGCTGAATTTTCATTCATACGCGTCCATATTCTTGAAATCAAAACGAGGCTGTCATATATACGGATCAGCCAATAATACAACTGGATGCTGGAGGTGTGTCAGTCTCGATTTGATTTCAACAATATGGATGCATGTGAATGAAAACACGGTCGATCAAAAAACAACACAGAACTGCATCTTCCCCGGAGCTTTCATGTAAGAGAAGGATAAATCGTGATCAAATATTGTTGCGAATTAGCTCGTGACCTACCTTTGTCCGCATATATCGATCTAAAGTTTTTTTAGTGGAGTTCATTCGTTGCTTCAGTTTGGACAGGGTCTCCGTCGACTACAATATTTCGGAACATTGTTGAAAGTTCAGATGCAGTTTTCTCGCGTTTGCTTGCACGCATGTAAGAAAATTTGGTATCATCGTGCGCAGAATTTAATAGACAATAAATGACATATATAGTTTTAGAAATTATTCCTTTAGAGAAAATACAGCAAGCGCAAAACTGAAGGGACATAAAACTTTGCTCTAAAAGAAATTATTACCCTTGTGTTTTTCTTATAGGGTAGTGCCTGGACCTAGGCATGAGCCGAACCCCTATGATTTGGACTTGGTGCATAATTTGTTAGTCGAATTAATCCGACGTATACACTTTGTTTTATATTGTGACGGTCAAACTGTGGCTGTAAAAGTCAGAAATTATAAAGCAGTCAGTCCGAGCAGTGGGGTACCGGTTTCCCTCCAGGAGCCACCCGACCGGGGTTCCCGAGGCGACGGCCTTGTGGGACGGACGACGGAATAGGCGATTCCGGTTTAGCGACAGTAAGCTTGTCTACATTTTCCATAAAATTTCCAAAATAAATACTGGAAAAATTAAAAAAACAACATGAAAATACATACGACATCAACACAAAATAGCACAGCACCAGAATAAATGCGGAAGTTGTCCAAAGTGGTGTGGCATTGTTCCTGTTCATTTATGGTTTACAGTGCCCAAAAGTCTGGTGAGTCGTGTACAATATATTGTATTGTCATTTGATACTGTAATTGTTTATTAATTATTTAAGTTCATTCCAAAGCCCTCAACAGACGGTAGGTTTTTGTTGTATACAACACCAATTAGATTTAAGATGTGCAGCCAAATGTTATCGTGTGTACGATGCTATTCCTTGATTTCGTAAATCTTTCTTGACTTACAGATTAGGACATGTTCTGTTTCGAAAGTTTTCGATAAGAGGCAGGTGAATGAAATTCCAGAAACAACTGCTCAAAAAGTAAACACAAATCTGAATATAAAATGGCTTCCAATGCATAATGGAAAAAAAGGATGACACTGAAAAGTTAAAATGATTTGAGCCGCGTCATGAGAAAACCAACATAGTGCCTTTTCGACCAGCATCTGCGCAGTCCATGCTGTTCGCTATGAAACGGTTTCTCTAATTGCAATAGGCTTTGAAAGCAAACATCATTGATCCTGACCAGACTTCTTGGATGCACAGGCTGGTCTTGATCCATACTGGTCGCAAAGCCACTATGTTGGTTTTCTCATGGCGTTGCTCATTTGTTTCATGCTTAATCAAATTCGTGGGATATTATTTTTTATTAATAATGGTTACATTCTTTTCAATGCCTGATGCACTATGTTTACTAGGTAAAGCTCTGTTATTTATATGGGAGTGGAATACTGTCTGAATGTGAAAGATGTACAATTTAAAAATTGTACATCTTTGAGATAATTAGTGTTGTACAACTAGAACTTAACGTCTGTTGAGGCCTTAAGGTTCTTTTATCTTTTCTGGAGTAATGGATCACTGTGCTTAAATATGTTATATCATGATGATTTATGAATAGATTAATAAAGACCTAGTATACATAATTTTAAAATATTTAATAAGTAATCAAGTTAGTATTCTGTAACAATGCGAATTGTATTGACTGTCAATTTTCAGAACCAGATATGATTATGTCTATTTTCAGAACCAGATATAAGTAGAGTACAGTTTGAGAAATGTCTTGGTAGAACAGATACTAAGGAAATAATAAAGAACAGAACAGACCACATTTCCCCTTCTTATAACTGGTAAAGTTCCAAGTAAGAGCGAGTACAACAATGCAGCCCCAGTGAGAGTTCGTGATGAGGTGTCAACTGTAAATGTGTGGTCGTTTAATGATGTGCAGTCAGATTGACAAGTAACATTGATTTATAGATCAGTTCTGAGAGAAATTTTTGCTGCGCTTTGTGCAGGATACTCTTAAAAAAATACATGAACCAGAATTTTATATTATATTACAATGTCAGATGTACTCCAGACTTCATATATATGTTGATGTTTATACATATGTGGTGATTAATTTGTCAATTAAAGAAATTTTAGGAATAATGTTAGTGGGTGACAGAACAGAAGTACAAAGTTGAAAACAGAGGTCGACAACACTGAATTTAGGATACAGAAAAAATCCGGTGATTCTGACGAAACAACATACATAAAAAGATTATACTAATAAAATGAAAAGTTTTAGTGTATGGAAAAGTTTGGAAACAGGTTTACCATTGACAGAAGAGACAGTATTTACAGACTGGTCTACACTTATTTTGATTTGACTTTTACACAGTGATTCCTTCAGTAATCAGCTAGTGATCTGACCAAGTTTTGGTGTGGGCATAAGCTAGAGTAGGTGGTGATAAATTCATGACGTCCCTCTTCTGATTGAAATCGCCAATCTTTGACAGTCATGACGGCAAAGCATCTGGATGAAGTCAACCAGCTTGCGACTAAACATGACACCACTCCGCTTTTATTAAGTCGCCAAGCTTGTGACATAACTATACTGCGCCTTAGGATAAGAAGGTGTAATGAGCGGGATCTTCAAATTCAAGTTGCCTCCTTGATAACTTGTTTAACTAATAGCAAAAGCTGCTCTTCACCCGATGTGCAATTATTAAAAAGGTCAAATGCACGCTTTTACGCAAATGGCGTCGGAAAATCACGTTTTAGCCCTGCCCTAAATAGTTGTGACGTTGCCGTTTTAACGGCGGTTAATTTTAATTCAAAGACGGTGATGTAATTTTAAATTATGTTCTCCGGCTATTCGCCGGCGGATAGCTTACTTTATGCAAAAATCATGCCAAAATCTTTCTACGAAATTCTTGCTTTCGAGCTGAATGACTAAGTAGTTTATAAAAACTGTCCCACAGATTAAAAATATCATATAAATGATCTTATAAATTTATTTTACTGTAAAATGAGCAAAAAATATACAGGGGTCTCCGATTTCGTTTTCACTGTATTGTTTTAAATTTTCCCCTACACCAATTTTCACGCGCAGATTTTGTGCATCAAAACTTCGAAAAAACTGTTTGTAGTTTAGGGGAAAATAAGTTAATCACAAAAGAGTTTACAACAAACGAAATTTCATTTTAAGCGTATTCTAATATTGTAATCTGTTTTCCGGTTCCAAAAGGTTGTTGAGAAACGGCGTACACACGTTAACAATAAATGGTTAACAAATGCATAAGTACAATAACTTATTTATTTCATGTCCGTACGCTTTTAACGTCTGACATTAACTTCATGTCGTTATGACTGTGCATATTTCGACCAACTTAAAAGTCAGAATTAGCCGGGAATAATTATAGTTTGTTTTTGGGTTTTACGCCCGTTTCCGTCAACATTTTATTTTTTACAAGCACTAAACTCTTTCTTCACAGTAATTTGTAACTGTTCCATTGACAAAATATTAGTCACGGACAGAATGATAACCGCTCGAATGACGGGTGAACGCTCCAACCAGTGTGTAGTTCGGTCCGACATGAGGGGTGGGGTAATTTTTGACTGGATGAAAACGGGAATTATTCTACAATCTGAATTGCACATATTTGTAAAGCATGGTTTAAAGTGTTCATTTAAAAAGATGAAAGTTAATATTGTGGGATTGACTGTATATGCCGACGTTGAGATAACTTGTAGCCCGACCTAATTGTTTTTTTTTCTGTGTTGAAAAGATATGCTTGTATTATGTTATGTATGAAACAAAGAGCCATCAAATATGATTAATTTAAAAATAAATAATAAAGTTAGCAATTAATTATCAAAACGCAAAAAATTCATTGTTATCACTTCCCCCTCCCGTTAATTCATAATAATTTTTTCCTTTTCTATTTCCTATAGTGCTGTTTTAAAACAGACTCTGCGCGATCACGTTTCGATTGACCCGGGTCCTAAATAGTTGCGTTAAAGCTTGGAAACGGCACCGATCTTTCATATTTCATACTTCAGTTCATTCATATCACCCGATTTTGTTTCAAGCAAAAGTTGATTTAGCGGCTATATCCAGCTATAATACACAGTCACGTTATTCATCGAATCTGAACAAAAGAAACAACAACAAAAACAGCACACATACCGATAAAAAACGGCGGAAATTTTTTATCTGAGTGTTAGGTATGAATACGGTCAAATGCTAACAAAATCTTAGCCATATTTTACTATAAACATAAATAAATATATAATATTTTTTCGGCTTCAAGGGGTTCATTCCAGCTTTGATGGAAACGAATATATCAGAAAATATATTTAAAGTAGGCAGTAGTTATATACACTCCTTGTCTGAACTACAAGCAGATATTTAATTGTTTACATATGACGAAAAGCTGGATGCTAAATGAAATCTTCAGCATACATGCTGTTTACCGTCAACGTTTAGAACGCAAAGATCGTGGCGTCGTCAAGCATAATGTTTGACGTTACCCTAGATGGCGCTCAATTACGACAAAGTCAGTTAGCTTGTGTTAATACAGGATTGTCACGATATAAAACTTTCAATACATGAATCAACACTCTTGAATGAAATCGCCAAGTGAATTACTGAATGCGATTGTCACAATATAAAGACATTCATTACATGATGGCTCTGCACCTTGGTAATATACTTGTAATTAGTGATCGCGATTGAACCTTACATCGGCCTTCAATAGATGCCACAACACTCCATCTTGATAATATTGCCTAATTTGTGTCAAGTGGATGTGATAGTCACGTCACACAGCCCGTCAGGCCCTCACTACTAGTACATTATGTCACTGCACTTCAACGAAGTCGGCTAAATTTCGAGTAGTGAGCGTGATTGTTACGACATATGTGATTTCAATATATTAAGTCAAGTCGTAAAGCTTGTGACTAGGGGATATGTTTATACTCGACACAGGCGAAACATATGGGTGACTCTTTACTGTGCTGAAGCACTGATTATGTTGTCTACATAGTTAAGTTGTTGCCTTAATTATTGTGCTGTGTCGATTCTATTTCCGCGCTGTTTATGCTCGGCGTTGTTTTGTTGCTCTAATTTGAATGGTCGTCTCACATGCATAGTTCTGTGATTTTCCGACTATTTACAACATCTCCATTTAGTATTTCCTAAGTTTAGGTTCCTTTTTTGTGTGCGAACAAAATGTCTGGTCATCTGGACTGCACCCCGTCGATGTGGTCTTAAAAGGCCGTCCGTCGGACGTCCATGCCCTCTTCCCTTTATGTGCCCCTATCGGGACCACGGAGTGCTGATGTCTTCTTCACTGTCGATGTACCAGCTGGGGCCAAATCTCTAAATAAATACTTGGGGAAGTTAATCCGGCTTCGACGATGAGAGATTCCGGTACAGCAAGCTCTCGGATTGTTGCGTGGTATCGGCATATGAACGCTCGATGAGAATCCGACCCGATAAAACATCGGCAAGAAGCAGCCCATTTGACAGATATTCCCTTTGTACGGTCACTGTTCCTGGTTTTCGTCATGTGACGTTTACTAAAAGTCCTGACGTTGACCTAGTTAAGGTGCTGGTCTAATTAGCCTTCTTCCGTAGACGATGTGCGCGTGCAAGAGAGCTCGGAGAAATTGTGACTAATAAATTATCGTTTCTTTGATGTATAGATGAGTTCGTATGATAAAAAAAAACATACAACAAATAATTAATTTAAAACATTTTAATACCTACTTTTGTACGACATTCACATTCTCGTAACACAAACATACAGGCAATGTAAGGATGCAAAACCAAAATTAAATTTCAATATGTACATCTATTTAAAATACCATAAGCATTACTTTTATTTGTTGCATACATTTAACGATCAAGTAATAGATATGTTTTTACTGTAGTTTTAAAACCCAGATGCTATCATTATTACCAGCTGCTACCAAGGTTGTATTTTCTTTATCAAAACACAATGTGTTTGTATCGTTTATGTAATCAGATCCTTGTGTTATGAGTCCCAGTCTCTTCTTACCATCAGAACTAAGTTGTAGTATCATGTTTGAAAAAAAGCTAGACATCAAGACATGACCTTCACCATCTACACAAACTCCATTGGCACTACAGAGTTCAAAATCAGTAAATGTGTACAGGTGGTTTCCTGAGCTGTCAATGGTTTCAAGTCCACCTCTTTTGTCTAAGCTGTCAATGATTACAATCGAGTTTGAGATGTATATCAAACTCCCATCATCACTTAGAGCAATTTTTACGAAGAATCCAATATCAGACTCATATAGAATTCGCTGCTTTATACCGTCTTTACTGTATATATAGACGGAGCTGCTATCTATAACATATAGCTGGTTATTACCATAGGCCAGTCCTTTACAAAAAGGACCTGTATCAACAGACTTGGTAAGTGTCATACATCCCCTAATATCCACAAACTGCAGTTTATGTAAGCTCAGTGCTACTACAGCTACATTGTTATCGATATAACAAACATCATAGGGATCTGCAGGCATATCACACACACTGATCACCTGGTACCTGGTATCAAGTTTCTTCAATCTGTGGTTAACCCTGTCTACTAACAGAATCTCTCCAGAAGGTAAAAGGCAACTACCATAGATACTACATTTATTTCTATCACCTTTTACCCGGATTTTACTCTTATGTTTATCCTTGATTGACCATACATGTGAACTTGTTAATCTCTGTGCACCTGGAATGTTTGCCCGGTTATGTGCTACTCTAAAATGAATAAACAACAAAGTTATGTCAGACCAAAATATTCATTTTGTAAAGACATAAAAGCATTTACTTTAATGATTTTATACGATAAATATACCCGGAAATGCATCTTATACAATGTGCTCCTTTAATATATTTAATCTAATTAAGATATCAAAATTAAACAGAGTAGGTTTGCATAGACTTTATACGTAATCTTTCCTGTAGCACATGTTAAATAAATTATACAAAACTGGAAAATAATGTACTTAAAACGACCTTTAGCTTTACACATGTGAATAGGCACAATTTGTGGCTCAATTTCGAAACCTTTAACTATTCTGGCATATTTCTGCCACAAGACAGCTAGGTAGCTATCACGATAATATTGTAAACTTTCCAAGAAAATTGTGCATTTTTCTGAAAACATTTTAGCAAAACATAGGGGTGTAACGATACGCTAGTCTCAGAATACAATACATATCGTGATACAGATGCAACGATACGGTACGTATCGCAGCAATACAAATTGAGCAGTCATGTGACAAAATAAAAAAAGAAAAAACAAAGTTCCTACACTTGGAAAGTACTTGAAATTTTTTTTAAAGTTAAAGAAACTGTTATAAATAATACATTTGTTTAGTTACAATCTTTATCACCGATCTTATGAAAGTTTTCATTCATTGTTTTTACTTTTCACTGATATCGATAAATGATAACCGGAAATTAAATTGGAAAGTTTACACGCCTGAAACCGTAATCTACCGAAAATAAATATGCATTTTATTAGCCCTAAAACTTGTCTTTGACAACTCCTTCTAAACATATGCATGACTAAAACCGATCTTAATTTTGGTGAGAAAAGGCTAAGTGTAAGAACGGACATAATTCAATCAAAATAAAATCAAGAGCTATGAAATTTAAGTCAGACAAGGGAAAGCCACTTCTGAAGTTTCATTATGCTGTGACTGGTAATAAGATGTGAGTTTGCTGTGAACCGTTAACGAGGTGTCTACAAATCTTACCGGCGACGGCGCCGGGGGTCTTGCAATTGCTCTTATGACTTTCGCCAATGCGAGCTTACAATGTACATATTATACTGTCTTGTTTTTCATTCAATCTTTCCTGTTTATTATTTGTACATTTGTACTTTATAATATAGAATTTGCTCTCCAATGAGCACGCCGATATCAGACAGGTATCAGTTAGTAATCGGAATATTGGCAGAAGTCTGTCCCATATGAAATATGTGCCACATCAGTTTGTTTTTATTTTTATTATAGTAATGCGTGGAAAACGCGTGTTTTAATGCATCCGGTCATTACTTACCATTTTATGCCTGTTTTCTTTAATTAAACAAGTAATATCGCAATAGCCGCTATATTAAACGTTTATGTGTAACATAAACTTTCACTGGTTGTAGGTGCTGACTGGAATATCAGGTACAAGGGCTAACTGTATAGTAGCTAAAGGCGATGAGAATGCTCTGCTGATACCATGCAAGCAGTTGCCCGAGAACCGGATATTCCCATCTGAACTTAAAACTAATGTTTTCTTGTACATGTTTTTCGACAAATACATGTAATATTATGTCAAACTAATATTTTAACCCTATTTTCTTACAGCAGCGTTAATAAACAAAGCACGTGATATTACGTCTGTAGACAGGGAAAAAACGTTACATTTTCAAGCTGAACAGAATTTTCGCCTAGTTTTCTCATATTTAACGTAATATTATGTATTCTTCTATTTTTGTAAAATAAAGTTCAATGAAATGAGAAATGTGCTATAAGTAACGAAGAGAAAATATCAAGTTATTTCATTTTTATCCGGTTTTACGTAAAAGAATACAAATTACAACAACACTTATATAGTACCCTGTACGAAAATTCCAGACGGAATCCGCCTGGAAAAGGCACGTCATTGGACAGGAATTGCAATATTCCGTGTGAAATTGACACGGACACGGATTTTTTCTGGAGTCCGTACGGAGACTTTCATTTTTCCGTGCGGATAAGTTTAGTTTTCCGTGTGAACTCTCATTATTTTCCTCCTGCAACCCATACGTCATTTTGGTAGACACGGACTTTTTCGACTTAGTCAAATTTTGTAGACGGAATTTTGGCACTTAGTAATTTTTACAACACGGACTTTTTCCACTTAAAAATTTTTGCACTCCTACAAGCCCCAAAACAAGAGTAAAACAAAGTATGGATACAAAGGAATAATGAAAAACATTACTTTGAAATCTAGTAAAGTTTTAGTCTATATTTGATCGCACTTAGCTCAGATTTCCGCACTGCATTTCAAGTGGAGAAAATGCGGAAAAATTGCTGAAACCTTGTTTCTGCAAAAAATGATTTTTGTTTTTACAGAAAACATGCAAAATAATGACACTACATTTCTCAGTTGCGGAAATTCTGACTCTGACAATTTCATAATGCGGAGAAGTTCTACTATGACATTTTCAGTTGCGGAAATTTTGACCCTTAACTATTTCATAAGATAGGGACATTATACTTTGAAAAAACTTAGTGGTAATTTTGACTTTTCTGGTTTTTCTTTTAAATAAATTAAATATTACAAGATATTTTTGCAGTAAATGTTGGCGGACCTCTTTAATTAGGAATGAAAAGAGTTTCATTAATTTTCTTTCAGAAATTAAAAAAAAATGTGACATAAATTTGACTGGTTTGCTAACTAATGAAAATGTTTTGAACAATCTTGGGCGAGGGTCACACAAGGACCATTTGTGTAAAATTATTGTAAAATCTGGCTAGCAAGATTTAAAAAATTGTCACTTGAATATTTTTCTTTGTTTAGATATCACAGATATCTCTAAAAATTTAGATATACCTTGTAATTTAAGGCTAGTTTTTTTCTAATGCGTATACTCTCTTTTGATGTGTGGTGTAGATGTTGTTGCAATTGTGCTGTTTTTATCAAATGGGTACTGTGTGAAAGTCTCCAAAGAAGAGGCATATTTCAATTGATTTTACTCCAAGATCCAGTTTTTTCTCCAACTAATCATGTTTTAAATCAGTCCCAGTAGCCCTTATGAAATAATGAGACGTACTACACTTGGTTTTGAAGCATAAACCAGGCCGTGACGGTAATGGGTTGTTATTTGACAAGAACCAGGCTTAAAGTTGCAGGACTGGTAATTCTATTTTACTTACGGGCGTAAATCGCAAGAAAACCAGGCATAATCTTTAAAATATCAGGCGCAACCAATTCATGTAAGACAAACAGAGCTGTGAAAGGCGAAAGTTTGACTTTGAAATTTTCTAACTTCCAGAAAAAGGCCTATTGGATTTAACGTCACACCGACACATCATGATAGGTCATATGGTGACCTTCCAGCTTTAATGGCGGAGAAAGACCCCAGGTGCCCCTCCGTGCATTATTTCATCACGAGCGGGCACCTGGGTAGAACCACCGACCTTCCGTAAGCCAGCTAAGGCTTCCTCATATGAAGAATTCAACGCCGCAAGTGAGGCTCGAACCCACATCGATGAGGGGCAAGTGATTTGAAGTCAGCGATCTTAACCACTCGGCCACGGAGGTCCCTAGAAGAAGTCTGACTTAGGATTTGTTTTCGCTTAAAAAAAATCTAATAAAGCATACAATCTGACATTTCTTCAGATCATTTTTTTGTAAATCAATTAGATATTACAAGATATATTAAAAGCATTTGGAGTAAATGTTGGGGCACATCTAATTATAAATCTCATAAGTTCTTTGTTTTCAAAAAGCAGACTTATGTGTGATATGCCAATGCTTTGTTGAGTATGGCTTTAATTATTCTTCAAATTCATAGTCTGCTGAAAATGAAATAGAAAATAAATGAACATTAAATTACAAACAATGATCATGTAGAAAAGCTAGGATAGTCAATAAAAATTGCCAATGTATTTGTTTTTAACTAATTTGTACACATTGTATAAAATACAATGTTTAAAAGGCAGTATGTGTAAATTTCATGGAGAGTCGGACCAATTGTAAAAATGGGAACGAGCTGAATGGGGACGAATGAATCATAAGACAAAATTTACGTGTATTTTTTCGGACTTGCGACAACTTTACGTATAAATACAATTAAGACCAGTAAAACTATTCCATTTAAAATGAAACTTCATTTATGTTACTACCAGTTTTAATTGAAAACGCCTAAATATTGAGAAAGTACAGTTATTGCTATTAGATCTCATGCGCCGCCATGTTTGTTTACCGAAGATACCTCAGCAAATCAGCTTTTACGGGAAGTTGCTGGTTACCTGTCGCATTATTCAAAAGTTGGCCATCGCAGGAGACCATTTTGTATTGGCATATTTGATTGGTTATTGTAAGACCGAGGGTCAATGATTCGAGTATTTCTATTGGTTTCCGAAGCTGCAGTTTTTGCGCCATCTTTAAATTTGTGAGATGTTTTTCTGTGACTATGTTGTGCCAAATTGTGGTTCTGTAGTAGCATACCACGCTGACCAAACAATTCATCGTTGAGAAATCCTGCGACTTAATTCCGGAAGCAAAAGAATATAGGTAAGGGTGGACTTCTTGGAAAAAAACAAAGCCCTAGAGCCACGCATTTGCAAAGTAGGCCCACAACAAACGATTTACAGTCAACTCGTCCTCTAGTCAACTCGTCCCCGATTTGGTCATTTCGTCCCGCTTTGCGATTTCAAATTGGTCATTTCGTCCCCCATTTTCAAACGTATATTTTGAAAAAAGAAAAAATCAAAATATGATAAATTAAGTCTTTTTTTATTTGTTAATTTCCTTTTAAAGTACACATTGATTTTGTTTATTAATGAATTTGCCTCTGAAATCTGAATACAGGCTGTAGCCCCTACAAAATTTTGAGTATTTTCCCAAGTCTTGAACTCTTCTCAAAATTTTAAGCACGATTGAAATTTACAAATTAAGTTCAAATTTACCTTGAACATGATTTTATCTGTAACTGCAATTTCAGGTTTATTCTGTTTGTTAAAATGCTTTCTAAGGAATATTTAACACTTTTGATTTTGTAAATTTTATTTGTTTTTCAGATAACTCACAGTGCTGGATATATTCCCACATGTCGACATAAATCCAGCAAAGATCAGTAGAAAACTTGTTGTCAATGACATTTTTAAATAGAACAATGGAAAATCCACAGGAAGCTCAACAAGACAAAATCGAAATTGTACGGTTTGATTTAGCCTGTTCATGGACAGTAGTGGAAATGCAACCTATTGCCATGATTCATCATAATTAAAAAGTGAAAATAACTTGACCCTTTTAGTATTTCAGTTCAATTTGTCGATCATCTATTAATTATGTTAACAGTTATTCAACCATTTTTACGAATAACAACAATTTAATTATTGGAGGCATTCACATTGTTCTGACATTAAAAGTATGTGAATTTTGTTCCACAAAGCAGCATGAATGCATTTGCCGAGTTTGATAGTGTATACAGCTGGAACTTTTGCTTAGAATAATCTTGTGTTTCAGATAAATTAAATTCAGACTACTGTATCATCAGATTAATGTCCACTTGCATAATTGTGCCTATATTTAATTCATTTAATGTTTTAATTAATTAAATTTCAGGCATTAATATGCGTCACTGTATGAGCTTGTGTGTGAAAATACATTTAACTAAAATTGAATAAAAAACATAATTTTAAAGATTTTGAATATGATTGTATAAGCTCATATTAGAGCGAAATGTTTTTGGCAAGCTTTTGTGACCACCCCATGTCCGTCATCAAACTTTCATTCTAATTAAAGCTTGTCGTATTTAGAAATGAAAATTCTCTTAATTTTCCGCAGCTTCTTCACATTCTGATTAATTGCTGCAGATTTCCTCAACTCAATATTCAGCATTCCGCATTGATTGCAGAACTTTTCTGATACCCGATTTTCTCCCAATTTCCGCATTTTTTCCCGCATTTGGTGGCTCAATACTCTGCATTTAATTGCGTAACTTTTCCAATTCTGATCTTCTCGCAGTTTCCGCATTATTTCCGCATTCGGTGGTTCAATACTCTGCATTCCACATTGATTGGGGAACTTTTCCAATACATGCTTTTCTCCCAATATCCGCTGTTTTTTTCCACATTCTGGATTTGTTACGGATTTCCTCGACTCAATAATCCTCAAAATTCCGCATCATTAACATTTGCGGAGATGATCCGAGATCTGAGCTAATTAATGTATTATATTATAATAAGCAATTCTTTTTATGTTTAATTAAGAAACAAGAGCTGTCTCCGTAGGATGACACATGCCCCCGATGGCACTTTGAATGAATAGTTATGGCCGATATTAAGAGTTTAGGACCTTTGACCTACGGAGCTGGGTCTTGCGCGCGACACATCGTCTTACTGTGTCACACATTCATGCATAATTATTTTAAAATCCATGCATGAATGACAAAGATATGGACCGGACATGCCCATCAATGCACTATCATGAAAAATGATCTTTAACGTCTAAGTGTGACCTTGACCTTTGAGCTACGGACCTGGGTCTTGCGTGTGACACGTCGTCTTACTGTGGTACACATTCATGCCAAGTTATTTGAAAATCCATCCACCGATGACAAAGATATGGACCGGACACGCCCATCAATGCACTACCCTTTAACGTCTAAGTGTGACCTTGACCTTTGAGCTACGGAACTGGGTCTTGCGCACTGCACGTCGTCTTACTGTGGTACATATTCATGCCAAGTTAATTGAAAATCCATTCATCGATGACAAAGATATGGACCGGACACGCCCATCAATGCACTATCCTTTAACGTCTAAGTGTGACCTTGACCTTTGAGCTACGGACCTGGGTCTTACGCACTGCACGTCGGCTTACTGTGGTACACATTCATGCCAAGTTATTTGAAAATCCATCCATCGATGACAAAGATATGGACCGGACACGCCCATCAATGCACTATCCTTTAACGTCTAAGTGTGACCTTGACCTTTGAGCTACGGACCTGGGTCTTGCGCACTGCACGTCGTCTTACTGTGGTACACATTCATGCCAAGTTATTTGAAAATCAATCCATCGATGACAAAGATATGGACCGGACACGCCCATCAATGTACTATCCTTTAACGTCTAAGTGTGACCTTGACCTTTGAGCTACGGACCTGGGTCTTACGCACTGCACGTCGTCTTACTGTGGTACACATTCATGCCAAGTTATTTGAAAATCCATCCATCGATGACAAAGATATGGACCGGACACGCCCATCAATGCACTATCCTTTAACGTCTAAGTGTGACCTTGACCTTTGAGCTACGGACCTGGGTCTTGTGCACTGCACGTCGTCTTACTGTGGTACACATTCATGCCAAGTTATTTGAAAATCCATCCATCGATGACAAAGATATGGACCGGACACGAAAATTGCGGACGGACCGACAGACCGACAGACTGACAGACCGACAGACCGACAGACAGACAGACGGTTCAAAAACTATATGCCTCCCTTCGGGGGCATAATAATAAGTTCCCAAGTGTGGTTTATCGCAAAATAACAGGTGTTTTGAGTTTTTTGCATAAAAATATATCAGGAAGGCCGTAGGCCTGAGTGATATATTGTTTTGCATAAGGACAAAAAACTAGGGTTATTCTAAGATAAATCACACTTGGGAACTTGTTATTTCAATTCTAACACGACATCTAGTATCAACAGTTCTAGAAAAAAAAGGTAACTATTTTTTTTTCGACCGTGCTACACACCTGGATCGGAAGACGTCATTGTACGCGAGTGGTTTATTGCAGATTCTAACATGACTCGGTTTGATTTCCAGTTAAACAAAGAAGGAAATCAAGCTCTATATATTCTGCGATAAACAACGGTTGACGCGCGGACCGGTAAGAGAGCATTATGACGTCAATTATGACGTCAAAAAGCCGGGTGACGTCTGATACATTACTCCTTGCGTAAATGAAGTCCAGTATAATATCTATTAAAATATATCAATGAGCATGTCAGAATGAAAACAATCAATGCCTTCTTGTTATTTATTGTCTAATTTACCACGGAACATCGTGCAGATGCTTCAGCATTTAACCACTCGGGCTAACGCCCTCGTGGTTCAATCCCTACGCATCTGAACTCTGAACCGTGGTAAATTAGACGATAAACAACTCGAAGGCCTTGATTATTTGTTAATTCTAATATGGCTAACAATGCTTTAATCATCACAACGATGTTATGTTGACGTCACGTCAACGTGATATTTAGCGCCATGTACGCATCAAGAAATAGCGCTTTCAAATTTCATGAAATATTTTACTTAATAACATGTTTTAAACGAAATGTCATATTGCACAAATGTTTTAATTTATACACATACTGAATTAGTTATTCGCTTTGCTGAATAATTCACAATAATTTTTGCTCGAACTGAATTCTGCCGCAAGAAGTATTACCGTTTCCGGTCCTGGCGTGTTTTAACAAATACCTACTATTGGCGCCATGCTTGTGAGATGAAACATTTCCATCATATTTGATATAAATTTTACAATAAAGAACATATCTAACAATCGAAATAATTTATAGCTACGCCCTCGTGAAATTATTGCGCCCGACGTATAACCACCCATCGTGTACAAATAGTGAAAAAGCACTGCTTTGCTATAAATTATTTCTTAAATAACTCGAGATAGATTTTGCTCTACCTTTATGTAGGTTATTCGCTGGCCGTGTTAGAATATATTATAAACAGCATATTATATAAAAAAATTATACGCCCTGAGTGAGGCAGGAACCTACATCGATGAGAGGCAAGTGATTTGAAGCCAGCAACCAAACTACTTGGCCACGGTCAGGCCCTACTGTCGGTCCAATAAGCATATGGGCCATGCCAATTGTCTAGAAAAATGACGTGCGTAAAATACTTCCGCACGGAATCCAAACGGAATTTTGTTCTGAATTCCGTCTCATTTACATATTCCTGCCCAATGACGTGCATAAAGCTGCTCCGCACGGAATCCGCACGAATTTTTTTCCTGCTAATTTAAATCTCTGTTTTATTCAGATACCTTAAAAACTGAATTCCGTCTGGATTCCACCTGGAAAAATTGAGCATTTTCCGTCTCTAATCCGTGCCACTGACGTGCGTAAAATTTCGTACAGGACAAGTCATTTTCAAGAGATTAATCAAGCTTGCTGCTCGTTTTACAGCATCATAATATTAGAAGCTCCCGCGCCATACACGCATTGGTCAATACGCCTATTAAGTTTGAAGATCGTAGGTCAATGGAGTCTCAACATATTGAGAGAAATCGATTTTGTGTTGACCTTGACCTTTGTTCCATTGACCTCAAATCAATGGAAAACCATGAGCAATATTTAACTAAAGTTTGAGTATCATAGCTTAAGATTCATAGGTCAAAGTATTCTGGTTATTGAGCTGTAGCGAAATTGTTAACTGATGAACAGACCTACAGACGTACATACAAAATGACAGGTAGAGGTCCTGCACCATCGCAAAAAACTGACGTCGAGTTTCACCTAAAATTTTGCGCAAAGACGCTCATATTTAAGAAACTGCCGGATAGTTTTTTGAATAAATTTGAACAAGCGTGCAAAATTTCAATCGCTATTAAATCCGTTAAAGAAAAATTCACTATGAAAGTCTAAACGATTCCTGATAAAGTCTTATCTAAAACAAGTAAGTCACCAAAATAAAATCTGAGTGTTTCAATTCACCCTAACTATACCTTTGATGTCCATGAAACTGAGACAGCGGGCCTGTACCACCTGAAAAAGAAGCAGTACCTCTCATCATTTCTCTCTTGTAGAATGAAGAATTTGTAGTCTAGCAGAACTGCGGCCATTGTTGCTCAAATCATCCGTGGAATTTCCACGAATGAATTAAGAATGATTCTTTAACTGGTGTAATAAAATAATTTGCAGAACAAAGCTGTTAGCCAGCCCAGTCTTGTCAAAAATTATTGTGCCAAGAAGTTCTGCATCAATACCGCCATTTTGGTTTAGGTAGCTTAGCAAGGTGGTCGTTGGCTTTTAATTCTATTCAGTGAGTTAACCGTTTCGCCAAACTTGTCATAAGCAATATCTCAATATGAAATAGAATTTGATTTTTTTAATGAAAAGGTTTTCAATGGTTTGCGTTCGTTTATATCATCATTGTAGTACATAAATAGAACTTAGACTTAATAAATTGTTACCTCCAATTTCTGTTGATACTGTTTGTGCTAGCGTGCCGTTTATATAAGGCATGTTTAATGCTCCCCATATTTCATTTCCACTTAATTCCATCACAATACCTGTATCTGTTGATCCGGCATAGTTGTTTACAATATCTAAAATAACATATTAAATGATAGCTTTAATTTGACCATTTTATATATATCTGATATATATTGACAGCACTTAGATGGACACAGACGTACATATTTTACAATGATAGTGGTATATTAACACCCCATACTCGTACAATACATTACCTAGCAAAAATAAAATAAATATCAGCTTAGGTCGCAAAATTCCGAGAATTTTTAGAGATGAAGCGATGTCAGTAGACTTATTAATTTTAAGTTCTTACTTGTTAAGGCGATGCCAGTTGCTTCATTAAGGTTGCTTTCATTCAATAAAATAAGTATATCTTTAAACAACGACTTAAGTTGTGTATATATATTGTAGATAAAAAGAGCTCAAACTTTGATAATAATTGTTACCCCCTCTTTCTGTTGATAATGCATGTGCTGGTACAATATTGTTCCTAGTGGTGGGAAATAGGTTTCTACTGGTCATGAAGTTCTGTAATGACCCTGGTATTCCTGTAGGGGAGATGTCTTGGTCTTGAGCTGTTCCTCCTTGCGGCAATCTCAGAGTGATCGTCGGGTTGTCATTGCCATAAGGCGTGTTGAACGCTCCCACAATTCCCATACGACTTGTTTCCATAACCGTATTATAACTTACTGATCCGTGAGAGTTGTACACGACACCTAAAGTATCTAAAAATATTAAGTTTAATTATGGCATGCAGTTGCACTCTCAAGTTTTAGCTTTGATGTATTTCTGACCCTTTGAATGGACTTATAACGGACATTGATTTCATGATTTTTACAATGATTAAGAAATAATATATCTCATTTAGTGATTTGTCGCTGAATAAATCATTGTTTGGAGTTCAGAGGCGAAGGAATTATACCACGAGGGCGGAACCCGAGTGATATAATAATACGCATCTGAACGACAAACAATGATTTTATTCAAGAGCAAATCACTAAATGAGACATATTATTTCGATTCTAACACGTTACCAAGGATTATAAAGTACATCCTTGACGGCATCAATTAAATATTGGCCCGTTTTCAATCGGTTTCTTTTCCAGCGCACCGCTATGCCGTTTGACGCTATGACGTAATACTTGTGACGTCAGAACAGTGAATTGTTGTATAATAATTCACTGTTTTCAGCTTTCTTTGTTTAATGGGAAATTGAATCGGATCGTGTTAGAATTCTGTATACTGCCATAATACAGTAATCAAGTTGCAATATCTATCATCTTGAAAACAATTCCTGGAAATTATATTTAAAAGCATTGTAATATCAACAAACTTGGTATCTGTAATCGTTTTATTTCGAGATCGCCGAAATTCGACTTAAAATGATACCTGGTGCAGGTACTTTTCGCTGAATATGTTGCCGTTGCCTTACTTAACGAAAAGTCTCACTTGTCTTCGTATGTCTGAACTATAAATCAATTTATTAGGCCTACAATTTTCACGTCATAACTTTAGAGCATTCTCTTTGCACAGAAACACATTTTTGCTATCCATGAAATGAATATTGAAAAGTTATCTCCTCTTGGTATACTATTAAGAAAGACTTTGCAGAACAAAAAAGGCATTTAGGGGCGAAGCGTTTACTTACGAGAAAAAGTCACAGAGACTTAGGTCAGGAATATAAGATGGATGTTCAGCCTTAATAATCTTTTCCTTGTTCTAAGAAAGACTGAAAATTTTGACATTTTGTATATTGAATAAGCTGTTTTGCTGTTTTTCTACCTGACAGTTCGATTTTCCCCTTAATTAAAATGTTCTTGTATATTGTTGCTTACACACATAAATTAAAACAATAAAAAGACTATTAGTAGTTATTAACTAACTGCCGTTTTGTCGATCGAAATCTAGTAAGAATTCCTTTCAAAATTGTTTCAAACACAGTCATGTCACTAAATAAGACCATTCACAGCGTTCACAGTACGACAAAAAGAGATCCCTTATTTTTATGTAGATATTGAGAATTTATCTAATGAGCATATAATATTGAAAACAAAATTTAGTACCAACTGTGTATAACATTTATGCTAAAATATCTCAACGTGACGCGTCCTTAAACATCAGTTACCATGTACATGAAACTACCGTGCTTTATGTATAATTATGTATATTATTAGTGATAGCATTTATTGAATCACTCTCGTATGTACGTGTAAACAGGAAATGAATGTACAATTTATTCAATTTGAAGCTCATTTTGTTAATATTTTTATTGATTTCATGTTTGCAACGGACCTACGTCTAAGGAATTTGTTTAACCATTACACACACAACAGAGACGTTAAAAATTAGATATATGACTAGCGGGTTTTTAGCTTTACTTCGATATAAACGAAGTCGCAGTATGTCGAATTGACACTATATGATAATGACTGGAGTTAAACATTACTTTCTGATGGCGGGAAGTTTGAGATAAGTGAGTTTCAGATACCAAGGTCCAACTGTAATTTGAATTTATAAAAATGAATGTCATTTCAGCATTCTTAGTTCCTACTTACGTTCTGTATTTTGAGGAATCATCTCCTGTTTGATGGCAGTGGTACGTTCGGGCATGTCTACTCTGTGTTCAAGCAAAGGGTGTGGTGAAATCTCCATGCAGCATTTGTCAAGTTTGCCTTTTTCGCACGTGATTATCGCGTTCATCTGTCCTGACGTTATGGCATTATACACATGGTTAAACATGCTGTACCATTTGTATACGTCTTCCTTGCTATAACAGTACTCTCCTGCAAACTCATCAATGATTACCAAACAGGTATTTTTTAAATCAATCATCTTAAAATCGTTTGGTTCAGTCAGAAGTATGCATTGTGATGGATTATAAGAAGAAGCTATGGCGACTGCTACTGATGTCTTTCCGCATTTCTTAGGTCCTGTCAGCACAATAGCTTTATTTGCCTTGAATTTATGCCTAGTTTTCCTGAGGATTTCTTCGTCAACTTGACGGCTGCTGATTCGATATTGCTTCAGGAAGTTGCTGGTCATGTCTTTTATTGAAACAATAAAAAAGTACTTGGACATTATACACTAACTGAGTGGCTTGCCGATCAATAGATCTAGTCAAAACTATTGTTCGAGGTCCGAGGGACTAATAGCCAATATTTTCGTCTATTGACAGCAAGCCATTCAATAAGTGTTTTATAAGATGATATTTGAATAATATTCAGCTTTTTTACTATTAGCCCTGTAAACATAATGTTGAATACAGACCGGGAATATAGCACAGATTATAGCCCGATGACTGTAATCATACAAGTATTTACCACTGTAATAAAATTGAATAAACGATTACATGTAGTACTAGTAGGCACTTATCTATAGATATTGTAATATTGAGCATGTTTACCTTTCAAGTTGTTGCTAACTGGCAAATAAGCTGAGTACACATCCTGATTTCTGCACTCTGAAATCAATCAATAAATATTTCATGAAAGTAAGTATTAGTTATTTATTCTAACACTTATATGATTTTCTTTTATATAAACAAAGAATGGTTTTACCGTGTATTGTCTTGTCGATAAAACACATTTCGCAAAATGACCTACTTTGGCTATTCTGGTTTACTCCGTCCACTTACGACTGAAAACGAATTCCAGATTAGCATCCCTTCCTGGTGTAATTCGAACGTGTTAAAATTGAAATATGACTAGAAAATGCTTAAATCATAACAACCAAAATTATGTTCACGTCCACGTGATATTTGGCGCTATGTACGCATCGAGAAATAGAGCTTTCAAATTTGATCAAATATTTTATTTAAAACAATCTCACATAGCACAACTGTTTTGATTAATTTACACACATACACTGAGTTAGTTCGCCGTCATTTAGAATTGCGCTCTAACTGAACTATTCAGCAAGACGTATTACAATTTCCGGTCCCGGCGTGTATAAACAAAGGAGCGTGACGACCTACCATTTGGCGCCATTGATTCTCGAAGAAACAGATCTACCACATCTGATCTAAATTTGACAACAAGAGGGCCATGATGGCCCTATATCGCTCACCTGAGTACCGTTGCTCTTACTAATAAGAATAAGTTTTGACATAGATCAAATAGGCATACACATTAAATATCATCAGAATAAATATTTTCTTGTAATAGTCACTTTTGACCTATGGGTCACATACTAGTCACGGCCAATTTGAGCCACAGGGTCCTAGGCTCTAATACTGCATTTTTGTACTAGCAAGACTATTCCTTACACTAGAGGACTTAAATAACATTTAAAACCAATCTCATTAAACGCTGATGTGTATTAATTTACATAAAATAAAGGGAATTAATTTGTCATAAATTCAGTCAAAAATGATCTACCCTGATTGTCCGAGTCCAACTAAGAGCATAAACGACATTTCAAATCAGAATCTTCATTAGTTACAAAGATATACCAATTTTTAATTTGACATAAAGGGAGGTAATTTGACATAAAATCAGTCCATAGTTATCTATTCTGATTGTCTCAGTCCAACTAATGAAAATAATGAAATTTCAAATGAGTCCTATAAGTACTTATTGATATAAATCCATTTTCATTAAAATCAAGGGAGATAATCATTGATAAAATAACTCCGGAACCGATGCTTGGTTCGGACAGATTCATCATGGAATCCAGGATGTATTGTTGTTGAAGATATAAGTTTGTATAAAATCAAACTATAAATCAAGTCTCTATATGATAGCAAAAGCGAAAATAGCAAATTTTGGCCTTTTAAGGGGCCGTAACTCTGGAACCCAGGGCGGGATCTGGCCAATTTTCGGAAGGAACCAAGATATTATGCCTGTACAAGTTGTGTGCAAGTTTGATTAAAGTTGGTAGCAAAATGTTGTCTATCATGTTCACAAGCCAAAAATTGCAAATTCTGGACCTTTAAGGGGCCATAACTCTAGAACCCATGACGGGATCTGGCCAGTATAAGAAAGAAACTGAGATATTATGCCAAATCAAGTTGTCCGCAAGTTTGATTAAAGTTGATTGCAAAATGTTGAATCTATCGTGTTTACAAGCCAAAAAATAGCAAAGTTTGGCCTTATAAGGGGCCATAACTCTAGAACTCATGGTGGGATCCGGCCAGTTTTCGAAAGAAATCGAGATATTATGTCCATACAAGTTGTGTGCAAGTTTGAATAAAATCAAGTACAAAATGTGTATCGTGTTCACAAGGAAATTGTGGACGGACGGACGACGGACGAAGGGCGATCACAAAAGCTCACCTTGTAACTACGTGACAGGTGAGCTAATAAAAAATGTACAAGAATCGAAAAAAATATAGCTAAACCTTGTTTCAACACTATATTTATTTATTCACTTCGGGCGTTATTCGTCGTACAAAATAATTCACTCGGGTTACGCCCTCGTGAAATTATTACTCTCAACCATAGAGGAATATAATATAATATTTAATGGTTCTTTGACTCATTGTTTTAATGTCCGTCGTGTATAAAAAGTGTTTAACCACTGGTTTGCTATGAATTATTTCTTAATTACTTATATGTCGAAGAATAAAGTAATAAACTAAAATGTCGTACCAAGAGTAAGATCTGCCGGATGAGTTTCGCTTGTGTCATCGAACACCTTTACAACGTCTTCGAGGATACCATGATCATGGAATTGTTTGCACTTCGCCAAAATCGCCGAGTCTGTTACCATGATGATGTCTAACGTTTTTTCATCGTCCCCTTTAGTTGTATGCATCATACTGTTGAATATATCAGCCATACTTTTGGACTTGTCTATATCATATGATAAATTTCCAAACGGATTTCTGCAGAGGACCAAATCAACATCTTCAGGATCGATATGGCGCCAATCCGAAGACTTGTGCATTTCGACACTTCGTTTGTAATCGTAATCCATTCCTTTAATGGCTGCAAGTGCTGTTTCAAAGTAACGACTATTGTAACTTCCTGTTACAACCACGTGATGATTATCTCGTAGTTTTGTTCGGATGTCAGACACTTTTTCTGGCGCACTGAAGTTATCTGGTAAATCCTTGATTGTTGCTTCAAAACTTGCTGATAGATACAAATAGATAATTATTGTTCATTAGCAATGCTTTCATGTATGGTTTGGGCTATTTTAAGACGCAGTATTAACTCATGACTTTAAAACGAGGCGGAGTCGTAATCAATAATGAGTAAGGAATATTGAAATTTTAAAGGCTGTGAACCTTTAATATATATAGCCTCTATAGTCTTGTAATTCTTCTTTAACAATGGATATGTACAATGTTTTATCATTTATGATGAAAGTTTATATGTAAATGTGCATACATAAGACTAATGAATGAAAAGTTAAATTGACAAAATAAATCAAATGTAACACAAGTAAATTGTAGACGCTCTAGATTGCTTATAAATTTTAACATGTATAAAACCCCGCTTCATGCTGTTATGTAAGCAATGTTAGTACATGTAATAGTAGTTTACTTGAGACTCATTTTGCCATGTTATTTTAGTTCAATTAAGTACGCCAAAGTTGTTACAAAAAGAGTTCTACCCCATGGTAGTCATGCATTTTCCGATTCGCAAAAGCTTGAACAATTTTTGTAGGATTTTTTCCAAGAAAGATTTCCTTGAATTAAAATTAGATACATATAGGAAATAGAGACTGTGTTATAGTGGTCTATGGACTCTCGGGTCCACGTTGTTTAAAGAATCAGTATACTCTAGTATAATTTGAACAATCTTGAAAGTCAATTTCAAAATATCCGTGTGAAATTATTTCGAGATTGGGAAATCTTTTTCTGAGAAGAAATGATTCCCATACCATTTTATCACAGGGAAAGAGACCTCGTTCCCTATATGCTACGGCCAAGTGCAAATAAAGCGTGACATTTGGGTCTAAAATTGAACTGCTGTTATGACATGTTTTGCTAATTCTATTTCAAAGGACATGCAAAGAAAAGCGCATAAAGTTTTTTTTTTCCAAGTAGATGCAGGTTTCTTAAAAAATATAATTTTATTGATTTTATATGGGACTAAGATGATATTTATTTTTTTCAATACGTAAAGCATTGTTAAACTGGCAAAATATTATATAAACCATAATGTTTGCCAATATTTGTTCTTTATACATTAGGCAAGGACATGTGACAAACTTTCATGCTATATTTCAATCATATTCAATGCGCTCTTGAAAAGATAGGCAAATTAATGCAAGGGCAAGTAACGATATCAAGAAACATACATGTACCTTTAATTAATTGTTTTACAAGATGGTAATTAAACATTCAGTTAAAATAACTATTTCAAATTAAAACTATATCAAACTCCTTTGAAATAAAATCAACTTTGGCTTTGGTATTCAAAGGTATTACTGAGCAGCGTTCAAACCAAAAATAGCGTGAACTTTCTGTTCTACCGTTATAGTTGTGACATATTACACTACTTGATAAAAAGGCAGAATAAAAGATCTTCACATGCAACACTTTGTGCTTCATTCCACCATTAAACTAACAAAAGATGTTCAAACTCTACAAAAACACTGATTTTTGTTGTTACAAAACATCAGTGTAATTAATGGCACAAGTCTTTCTGTAGATGCTTATTGTCAGTTTGTCAGTTAATTTACTAAGTTGTGGCCACGATTTACTAATTTGTGGCCACAATTTACTAAGTTTTGGCCACAACTTAGTAAATTGTGGCCATAAGTTACTAAGTTGTGGCCACAATTTACTAAGTTGTGTCCACAATATAAATAAAGCGTTGCGGATGTCACCACTGTGCCACCGTATGCTACACTGACTTGAAAGATATTTTATTCATTTATTTAGGGAAAGGACAAAAAAAGATGTTAAAATATCTATGTAGTTTCAATCCAGAGTATCTGCATTAGTTTTGGGGTTAACACGCATAACCAGAAAGGGACATAATTTGGATAAAATGCAAGTCAGAGTTATGGGAATTGATGGTACCACCTAGTTTAATAACCCCGAAGATACATGTGAAGTTTCAATTCAATATCTGCATTAGTTTTGAAGATAATAAGGGGCTCCGTGGCCGAGTGGTTAAGGTCGCTGACTCCAAATCACTTGCCCCTCATCGATGTGGGTTCGAGCCTCACTCGGGGTGTTGAATTTTTCATGTGAGGAAGCCATCCAGCTGGCTTACGGAAGGTCGGTGGTTCTACCCAGGTGCCCGCTCGTGGTGAAATAATACACGGAGGGGCACCTGGGGTCTTCCTCCACCATTAAAGCTGGAAAGTCGCCATATGACCTCTCATGTGTCGGTGCGACGTTAAATCCAACAAAATAAATAAATTGAAGATAATAAGTTACATGCAAAACTTTAACTAGTACTTTCTAAGTCCAAACGGGAGTATAATTTGGCCAAAATGCAAGTCAGAGTTATGGGGGCTTGGTCCAATTAGGTTGTAAATTGACCTAAACAAGAAAAGAGAAGTCTCAAAGCTGTATGCGTTTAAGCAGTAGCTATATGTACATGCATGCAAAACTTTAAACAGGATTTTCTAGGTCGAAAAGGGAACATAATTTGGCCAGAATACAGGGACTTGATGCTATCAATTAGATGTATAACCCCAAAGACACATGCGATGTTTCAATTCAATATCAACAGTAAAATGTACAGAGATATTTTGGCAAAAAAAGGTTTCCGAATCGGACATGCATTTTAAATATTTTTAGTTTAATCGACGAGTAGCAGTCTAAGCAATATCTATGCCGAGTTACGTCAACTTGCACTGAATAGTTCCAGAGGAAATGTTTTTGGAAAATGTGAACAGAAATTGGACGCGTGTAATGAACGACGGGGGCAAGTGATCAAAACAGCTCAGCATGAGCACCTTATTCTGGCTAGCGATTACGCAAAATTCCGTCATAAAAGTCATTTGCAGATGAAACTACTTAATATGTAATGGTTGTCCTTCAAAAGTAAAATTCAAAACAAGACATAAAACTTCCAAAAACAAATTCTAGCAATGTTAAAAGTATCTTATACATTGTGAACTATATACTAAAGCATCATTGTTATACAGATGTTTTACTGGTACATGCATTTGTGCAATAATGTAAAGAACAAATTATATACAAACCTTGAAGTTTCTTCAGAATGCCGTCTACAGTTTTTATTCTTTTGTTTTTGTCTCCTTAAAAATGAAAACTATTTGAAATTCAAAATATCTTTATGAAAGACCCGTTTCAAACATCAAGAAAGTGCAATCTTATTGTATTCGCATTGCCTTCTTTTAACTTATCTTTACTTTTCATTTCTTAGTTTTAGAAAGACAATTTGCTTTATTCCATAGCACACATATTACATTTGAACTGATTATTTAAATGTAACGTTCTTTTTCATTAACATTGAACACCATATCATTGCCCAATTTGCTTTCATATCAAACAAAGAAGACCGAAACGAAACAAAAAATATTATGCATTATGTCTAAAATTAGATTTAAGAGTTTCCAATTATTATTTTGTTTGATATTATTTATATGTTTCGGAATAAAAAAATAAATATAGCTATAACCTCGATTGCCATATTATCCTGGTAAACAACTCTTATGCTTGTGAAACTGATATAATGGAAAGGTTAAAGTGTTAAATAATTTAACAAATTGGCTTTAAACTGTTTAAATGCCTTGGTGGTGAAAGGATTATGGTAATCTACACGGCGGAACTTAATACATATTTTAACTAATATACGTTATATACAGAATGTAACTGACTATAATATTTACCTGCATGCCCTGGTTTTCCTACAGTCACCTTCCGTAGAATTGACGTTGCTTCCATTGTATTGGATCCAACTTCATCTAATTTGATTTTCATTTCCTGAATTGTGTCCGCCATTTGCCGATTTGTTTCTTCATACCATATCCGTAAAGCATCACCAAGATCTGGTAAGTGACTAGTTTTAGCGTCACAAATTTTCTGGCGAAATTCTGCTTCATGTGTAGCGTTGAACATCTCCTTAGCTAAAGTCATTGTCGCTGTATCAAGGCGTCCCCAATAGATATCAAAATCTTCGTCGGATATGCTTGATGTGTTTGGAAGATGCTGCAACTGGTTTCTTATCCCGCGAATTTCATTTAGATGATATTTTTGCATTGGCTGAAGACTTGCATCAAACATTTCCGTAATCAATGTAATAAGCAGGCACACATCCCATTGATTTACATCAGCGGTGCCGTTGCCAGGATACAGTAAGTCATACTGATCATCCCTAACCTTTCTTTTCCTTTTTAATTGTATCACATCTTGATGTCTTTGGGACAAATATGCATCAATGTCCGTATAGGAAGTCCTAGGATCATCCTTAGCAAGCTTAATGAAAAATTCTCTTAAAGGTTCAGGACAAATATTCACCACAAAGCACACAAGTCTGAAGTATTTATCCGCCATCTGTTCAGTGTAAGTGAAATCTTTCTCTCACAACCAATCTCTAAATATTGATATAGACTTTAATAAAGTTATTTTAAAATTGAAAAATGGTATATGGAAATACAACGTGGGACTTCAAAATGCCCAAGTTACATAATGCTAAAATTGACAATGACATGATCCTTCATATTTATTGAAATTTCATCAACAAATCCTGAAGCAATCGTGCAAATATCGAAGAATGTGAATTTATAATTTGCAGTGTTTGCAACGTCAGAACTGATATAAAATTATCCCAAAAACCTTTACTGATTTCAGAAACTTTCGCCATTGTTGAAATAGAATTAGTGAAAACAAATATATAATTACAACTTATTTCAAATGATGATTTTCAACATAACAATGTTGTTCAAAAATACAATCTGTATTCCAATAACGCGAAATGTGTTGAAATATTACGAAAATAGAATTTTCATTTAGAAACATTTGTAGATTAATATGGATATGAAAGTACTATTATCAAGAATATATTATTTGTTTACAAAACTATTTGCATCTAACATCTTTTATTTTCATTAAAACAGGTATGTTTAACTGAGAATTTTAAACGAATCAGAAATTTTCAATCTGTTAAAAATGATATGAAACTGGAGGTTCAATTACAGTCAAACCTGTCTATAAAGACCACCCTTGGGACAGCCAAGATGTGGTCTTTATTGGGAGGTGGTCTTTATTCACAGGTTAATATTATACAATTATCGACTTTTTCATAGGTTGATATCAGGATTTATCAACCCGAAAAGAGTTATATTCACCGAGCCGAAGGCGAGGTGAATATAACTTTTTGAGGGTTGTTAAATCCTGATATCAACCTATGAAAAAGTCAATAATTGTTTTATTACATGAATAAATGTATAGTCAGTCGTGTTATTACAATTTTATCTTTAATAAAGAAATAACGAATAAATGTAGACCAATTCAGGTTGATATTGGTTTTCCAAGCACCTACTTCGATCTATTTTTATTTTCGTACTATTTATAACCCAAGATAAGTTGATATGATATGTATTCATTACTTTTCGAACCGTTTTCAGCCAATCAGAGAAACAATAGAATACAGTCAGGTAATAAACACTGTAAATGTTACAATGAGAAACAAAACATTTGGTCTTTAGAGCCAAGTGGTCTCTGTGCAGAGGTGGTCTTTAACACAGGTCTGACTGTATTATATATGTGTTACTGAGAACTTTGAACGAATCAGAAATTTTCAATCTGGTAAAAATGATACGAACCTGGAGGTCCATTTATTATATATGTGTTACTTAAAACTTTGAACTGATCAGACATTTTCAATTTGATAAAATGATATGAATCAGGAGGTAGTAGTTAAATGAGATAGTAAAATAAAAGGATATCAAACTTACATAATGATACACATTTCAAATCTAATTACATTTCTCATTATAATATTTTAATAATAAGACTTTCTAATGATTTCTTTATGAAAAGCTGTACGTATATTATGAATTATACATAACACATCTGTAAACTTGACGTGTGTCCATAGGAAACTGGTACCCTCATTTCCTGTCACTAGACATAGTTCATGTCTTTAAGTAATTTTTTTTAAAAATATATGCAACACTAACTTTTATGGACTAAGTGATGGACCATAACTCTGGTCTGGTAGAGAGAAATCCAAAACAGAATATAAAGTGCACAACTTTAGATACATGGAACATAAACTTTTATAGCCTTGATACATATTTTGACAAGGGCCATAACTCAGGTCTTGCAGAGTGAAATCTAAATTAAAAGGCAAAGCTTTGGTACATAAATTTACATGCTGAATAAAAATTGATAACATTTTTACATGATTTCATGACTCTAAGTCAAAATGTATTTGAAGTATGCTATAATAGTATGGGGGTCATTTATTTGTTTTGTTGGGTTTAAGGTCGTAGTTCATTTGGCAACATTCCAGCTTTGATGGTGGAAGAAGACCACTGGTGCCCCTCCTTGCATTAATTTATAACGAGCGGGCACTTGAGTAGAACCACCGACCTGCCGTAGGCCTGCTGGATGGGTTCCTCACATGAAAAATTCAACGCCCCGAGTGAGGCACGAACCCACATCGGCGAGGGGCTAGCGATTTGAAGTCAGCGACCTTAACCACTCGGCCTCGGAGACTCCCACAACGCAAAGTGGGAACGTGTGGAACCGCCAAATGGCGCAAAAAAGTTTTTAATGTAAAGAAATACTACGATAACCTATCTATATAACAGAACATTTATTAAACATACATATGAAATTTCTATAATAAAGTAAAATAAATATATATATAAACAACAGCAGTCGTTGACTGAAACATAGATCTTTAATGATAAAAGTTGTATCACACTGCAATGATAAAAGTTCTCAGTAACATTGCGAAACAAAAACAAATAAATAGGAAAAACATAAATAAGAAATCATACCTTTGTAAGTTGAAAGGTGATTAACCTAATCGTTCTTTGTCGTTCTCATTCTTTCAATTTATAATTTGTTTATCTATTTAATTATATTTCGGTTTTGAAAATACATGATTTATAAACAATAATGTTTATAATGTTTAAAAAGTTAAATTAAAATACACCGATATAACCGTCTCAGCTTTTAATAGTAACAAATAAAGGAAATTCCTACTCTAAATTTAACACTGTTATCACTATTTAAAATAATATTTGAAATCAGGTCAACCTACTAGAGATAGCGGATAGCGTACTTACAGTAGGGGTTTTCTCAAAATATTTAAAGGTTCGCAAGAAAGAAAACATACTTATGATATATATGTTTCTTTTACCTATATGTGTAGTTACTTTTGCCTTCATTGTAGAAATCAGTATATTGTGATATAATTATCTGCTATTATACAATACATACGTTTGAAAATGTATGAATAGTAAACAGGCTACATTTAACTCATGTAATCGCAATTTTCAGATGTCATCTAAATACTCAGTCGCATTTTACTTGCCTTTAGCATGTTCTTCGAATATCCATATGCTTAAACATTTTGTTTTGATATCGAGACATTTCTGGCATTACCTATCTTCCGTGCGACTTGAACTACACGACATGTGAAGTTTCGAACCCACGATACTACGATAATACTTCACCTTAAAATTAATAAGTTCATGCATTTAAGAAGTACAACTTGAAACATGGATTTGAAGATGACGGCGATTCCTATAAAACAGTTTGGTTTTAATTTGTGTTCGTCCATCCTAGACTTGGTTTTCTAGCAACAAGATAAGAAAAAAAGCAGTACAAAATATTGTTGTGAAAAAATAATTAAAATTCTGAATAAAATGAAAGTCAGTTTAATTTTTGTTGCATAGTATAAATACAGTGTTCTGGTAGACTTCTGTATGGAAAAAGTCATTATCTTTCATTAATTTTGATAACTGTAGAATGTTCCATAAGATAGAAGTTTTAATGAAATATCTTGAATGATTTCGTTCAACATTTTGTGTACACATACAGAAAGTTCTCATACATGTATCTTTTATCCCCGCCGAAACGATATCTGATACATTACCATATTATCGCGACCACATCCTGAATTAGTTATGTATCAGCATGTTTGAAAATAAAAAAAAAGAATAGCTTATCGGAAACATTACCATAATTAGCGACAACATCCTGAATCATTTATGTGTCAGCATGTTTAAAAATAAAAAAAAGGAATAGCCACTTCGTATTCACATAATCTGGTATCAGATTTTGAAAAATGATTAATACAGGCTCGGTCTTGATGACTGAGGTCACGCAAAGACATTTTCATATTGACATTTTGAGTCATGCTTTCGATAATGGAACATTTTAATTGATATTAAAATTGCATGTTAATTTAAGTTTTAAATTCATGACTATTTTCAAGTAACTATTCAGTAAGGATTGTCATGTCTCAGCTGGAATTTAATATTCAAGTAAAAATTCATAATGTTGCCATCATGTATATCACGATAGGGTGGCCGGGAAAACTGAATGAATTCAGTACGTTATAAAACTTAATTTGTAGGGTTTGAAATGGTTAATAATATATTATAGCACGTGCGACATTTTTTTACTGCGGTGCGTTAAAATGTCACGCATTGTATCGTGCATATTCAACATTGTGCGTCGTACAGTAGCAGTTCAGCATCGCGAGTGCAATACGAAACGCCATGTTTCCATAAACACTATATACATACTTTAATACCAAAAGTTCAATTATTATAATAAGTACTAACTTGTAACATACGTTGCTGTGATCCCATAGGCATAGGGCCTAAAAAAAATAGCTGTGTAAATTTTAACTGCCGACCGTAATTTTTTTTTAGCTTAGATTGATTAATGCATGACCACGATAGCGCGTTGTTTTGACTTTAAGATCAAGTGTGTGTGTTGAGGTTGTTTACCCTCGCCATATGGGCGAGCATAGCTACGATTAATTAACTACACTTTATATGCTACATGTAGAGTGTGTACCATAATTCACAGTCCAAAGTAAGTTAAAGTAACCGCCAGTGGGCTGTGAATAAGATGGGAACTTAATCCCATACATTTACTTTAAAAACTACAGTTAGAAGAAAAATAGTAGTAGACTGTCTTATTTGTGTGTCATCATTTATATGTATTTGGCCTCTGTTATGTACCTCATATAGTGTATCAAGGCATTTTGCTTTCCCCATTTTAAGATATATCATTTATTAAAACTTATTTTTTATTTAAAAACTATATTCAAGGACTGACAGAGACAACAAAGTCCTAAATTCCCTAAGAAACTTTGGTTTGTTTACATTTACCAGCCGAACCACGCTTTTGGTAGGCCAGCGCTGATTGGCTTAGACCTCATTGCATCCTTTGTCGTGATTGGCTGACTGAAAGTTGTTTACAAATCAAGTAGGTCAATCCGATTTTTATGAAAATCCAGAAAAACCGAACTGAGCCACCTGATTGTTGCTGTAGATGGAAAATAATCATTTTTAATACTTAATAAAATAATTTTGAATAGCAATTTACCATTTTTTATATGTTGTCTCAGTCATTTTATCTATATTCAATTTTCATACTTGTATATTGTCTGGACCTTATTATTACTGGGTTTTGCTGATGACCATATATGAATAACAATGTTGCCAGATAACACATTGAGATTCGAACCCCTCAGAAAAATTCTGAGTTGTACAATAATGCCCCATTTTGCTATCAGTAATTTCTGTGTTGCCTGGTATGTGGTGCGGCTATCTTGATGAACATAATATATAAGATAGTCCCACTCTTGTATGGGCTCAAGGTGACTTATACTCCATATTATTTACAATGAGCCCATTATTGCAGTAAACTGCTAAAATTATATATGTTAAAAGAGGAAAAAATATTTATGTACAATATGGAGTCTTTTAACATATCAGGCAACATGTAGCTTCCGACCTCCCATATAAACAATATTGGTCATCAGACAAAAACATTTAAGACAATGCCTCTCATGTGACCCTATTTAAAATGTAAGTAATAAAAACAATCAAATATATGTAAGACACCGCTTCACGGCTTACTTATTAGGGCCACTGTTAAAATAACAGAATATATAAAATAATTACATGTGAAATATATACAAGTTAAATATAAGGGTCACATGATATGGCAACAATTAAAATTATGCAATTTTAATATAACATTCGTGTACACCATGGCGTCTGTACTGTCTTATAAGGATACAGGTCATCAAACAACAAACACATTTTTAGTTAATTATTGTTTTTGTTCTATTTGTTTACACCTGTCTTTCTCTCCTTAACTGCATCAGCTATTAGTAAATATAGCTGAATTCATATCTTAGCAGTTATTAGAGTTCTCTGGGGTGACCGGTTATAGATAAATATAATATGTCTCGACTATTCCTTCTAGTGATTCACTATTCCGGTGCGGCCAGTCTCCTGTATTTATTTTGTTTTGTTTTTTTATTTATTAATCCCAATTCTCCCTACTTATATTGTTGAACTAAAATGTTCTAAAAATTAACCGAAGTTACTAAATATAGCGCAGACATAACCCAGACACCACGTGATTCTAATGGAATGTGAGGCTCCAATTAGGTTGTTTTGAGGTATCCTGCAGGGTGTAATACGTTGTTCTATCAACATTCTGTCAGGATTTGTAAAAAATTTCAAAGCACATTAGTACTTATATCTTAATACATATTCAAATCACATTTAGTCTATTATGTTTATCTATAATATAGGTGTTATTTTATCAAATATGATTAAAATCTATTACATATTAGGGGAAATACGGCCATTTCATGAATTTTTATATATGTATAGAAAACGGTTGCTAAGCAACCATTTTTTGATGTTTTTTATTCAAACTTTCAGAAACTACTTTTTAAATGTTATATTTGAAGTTCATTATATAATATATTTTCCCACTAGTTTTTTTTAACGTTTTTTAGGGGGGAGGAAAACATGGTAAATTTAGAGAATTCTAAAAAAACGTTTTTTCTTGATAATTTTTTTAACGAAATTTTCATATTTTGTCCTTTGTATATATGCGCATCTAATGTTATCAACCATTCATATCACACCCATACCCAAAAAATTTCCGACGTCAAAAACTAAAAATCTACTTTTGAAAAAAAGCCATTTTCACCCATCCTTATTTTCTTTCTAAAAGATTTACTTTTTAATATTTTTAGATTCTGTTTGTTGTATTTAGCCGTGTAAATATATATCTAAATAACTATGAGTTAGGATAATTTTCTCTCATCCCTTTCTATATATAATATGGATCTCAAAGTCACCATCTTATCTGGGACTGTCATATACTATATTATTACTATTTTTATTGATTTTATATATAAACTAGCATTTTATCATATACTTATCTCTATTATATCCTTATTTATGTATTATTAGTTAACATATAGCTTTATTACTGCTACTTATAATCATTTTTTCTTAAAATATATGTTTTTAACATGAATTATCCTCAATTTTACTATATTACCCCACTTCATTTTAATTTTTTCTTATTCAATATATAATCTGTCTACCACACCAGACAACAATGAATAATATGTATTAAAGAAGCTGTAGTAAACACCAATATATATCAATCTGCTGTCAGTATGTAACCAAAGATGCTGTTAGTATAAATTGACCGCCTAACTGTTTATTTGCTGTTAGTATGTATTTTGGTTTCAGGTTGATATCCAGTTATGCAGAGGGATGTAAGACTGTTCAGACGATCCTTACATATACCAGACATCAACCTTACTTTCTTATTAAAAATGAAATAGAAACAGCAGTATGATACTACAAGCTTCTAGTTATGTTCTGATTCACTATTAAATAATTATACTAGTCTATTGATACTAGTATGATATAAATTGTTGCAAGGAAACTTAATTATATTACTATTTCTAGTGTCATACTAGTATGGTCACTGGTTGAAAGCAAGACTGGCCGCCTTCGGAATTTGTTCTTAATTAACATAATACAGGGCACAAAGTGCCTACTGTTTAAATTAAATATTCTTATTTTGGTATATCTCTATAAATTATTGAAAAACAGATGGATAACTATTATTAATTTATTATCCATATAAAAACTACTAGCACCCCTAGATCTATTCTGTTGTTGTTATTTTGTGTCTACTGCTTACCCATCTTTGTGCTCTATATTATTAAAGTAATAAGATATATCAAAGACAGTCCTTATATTATTTATTTAATATTTTTAATTTTTAGACTTTACAACTATATTAAATACAGCAAGGATGTACGGTCAGTCCGCACGCTCCTCTAGGAAACACAACTTAGAATTTGATGGAGATAATTATTATATCTGACAAATCTGACAAATTTATTTCATACTTCTTGTTGTTGTCAAGTATGAAACATTATTAATATTATAAAATCTGATTTTTTCATTATACATATTGATACCACTAGTGAAATCTTAATAAAAATGGATTGTTATTTCTGACAAATCTAATAAATATACCTTTATACATGATTATTTTGTCAAGTATAAAAAGTTGAGAATTTCATAAAAAACTAGATTCAACATTACAAAAAGCAATTCTGATAGATCACTCAGCTAGACCTTTACTATAAATATATAAGTATATCAGTTTTATCTCATAAAATATTATACTTGTCATTCTATTGTCAAGTATAAGAATATCAGTATAAGCCATTATACTATTTTTGTACTTAATGTTTTAAATAAGGTAGGAAACACATGTGGGAAGCAGTAGAGCATATTGATATTTATATTTAAATTTTATCTGTTAATCTTCAATCTAAAATAAATTTTTCTAATGCTTTAAAAACAGCTATTCTATTAGTTTTTGGTGGATCTAGTATATTTTTAAGTGTATAGTTAAGGCCTGGCAGCAGGTTTGTACCCAGTCTCAGCCGTGTTATGACCTTATCTACTTTTTTATCTTGTGAATAGTTATGTGGACGGCTGAGCCCCACTGAGGTCTTAATATGTTTAATTTTTGGTTCGCCTAGAGGCAATGATGCTTGCCATTTGGCAAGAATATAGGTTCGAATCCTGGAATATACCTCAGTGGGTGAGAGGTCAATATTTTTGGTTATGTTGTCTAACAACAGTCCCGCCTTGGCCGCCAAGTCCGCTCTCTCATTACCAGATATACCTATATGTGCTGGACACCATACTATGGTGACATCTAGACCTGCGTTTAGGCCCTCATTATATAAATTAATAATTTCTGTCAGCAATTCTGGCCTCGACTGACTATTATTTGATTACAGTGAGGTCAGTGAAGAGAGTGAATCTGAAAATATGGCCACTTTACTTGGTTTGTTGGCCAAAATCCAGCACATAGAGTTTCTGATGGCAAGGAGTTCTGCTGTATAGATGGATGTATTGTTAGTTAACCTGTCTATTTGTTCATAACTCTTTGATGGTACCACAACAGCAGAAGCTACCTTGCCTGATTTTGGACATTTTGATCCATCTGTAAATATATGTAAATGACCTGTATATTTTTCAAAATAGATTTTTGTTTCTGTATTTGCGAATTGCGGCAAATCAGATTTATTCACTTTTTCTGTTAATGAAATATCTATATCTGGCAATTTGAGAGTCCATGGCGGAACCAGGGAGGGCCTGTGTTCAGCAACTCTTACATCCTTTAAGCCACAATTTTCAGCTAGTTCCTGAGAATGAGCACCAAATGGAAGACTGTAGTTTTTGAATTTAGACCTAGCGAAATATCCTGTCGCTAATAAAGAGTGAACAGGGTTATTAGTTTTACAGGCCTTAATTCTGGTCCAATATTTTAATGTTTGTTCCATTCTTCTTAGTGTCAGGGGAGGTATTCCTGCCTCCACCTCAAGATCATGTGCAGGGGTGGAGCTGAGGGCACCCAGGTCCAACCTCAGGGCAGTATTTTGAACTCTATCAAGCTTCTTGAGTAGAGTATTGCTAGCACCAGAATAGATTTGAGCACCATAATCTATTTTTGAACGTATGAGGGTACAGTAGTAAAAGGCTGTTTTTATCAGTCCCAAAATCTGTGCCTTTTAACATCCGCATAACATTTAAGTCCCTCTGGCACCGTTTGACCAAGTCTAATATGTGTTGCTCGAATGTGAGTTTTTTATCCAATAATACTCCTAAAAATCGAGCAACTTTAACAAATTTTATTGGTGTGCCGCCTAAATTAACGTTCAAAGTGTGCTGTTTTTGATTTCCAAAAAGAATAGCTACTGTTTTAGTTTCAGAAATTTTGAATCCCCAGTTTTTAGCCCATCCCCATAGAGAGCCCAACCCTGCCTGTGCTTCTTGGGCTAGTTTGACCACATTGGACCCTGATTTCCATGTTCCAGAATCATCTGCAAACTGGCTGATGACCATCCCAGAGTTTAAAAGAGTATCTGGGAGACCGTTGATTATAATAGAAAAGAGCAACGGTGAGAGGATCGAACCTTGAGGTGTCCCGCGTTCAAGAGGTTCTTGATCCGAGAGTACCCCATCTACCCTAACAGAAATTTTCCTGCCCTCAAGGAAGGACCTTAAGTATTGGAAGCAGGCACCCGTGATACCATATTCTTTAAGCTTATATAGTACACCAAAGTGCCAAGTTAAATCAAAGGCTGCAGTTAAATCCAAAAATATTGCTAGCACTGAACGTGATCTGTTTTTGGCATAGATCACATCATGCTGCAAACGAGCAAGCTGATCCAAAGTGCTTCTTCCCTTTCTAAAGCCAGATTGAAAGGGGTTTATAATGTTATTTGATTCTAAAAAATGATCCAAACGGGCCTTAACCATCCCCTCAAGCAATTTCCCTGAGTGGGAGGTAAGGCTAATTGGTCTATACGATTTGGGATCGTTCTTATCTTTACCATTTTTGTGTAATGGTATCACGCATGCCTCCCTCCATACTGCCGGGTACACACCCCCCTGCCACACCCTGTTATATAGTATCAACCATAACTCCAGTGCAGTATCGGGCAGGTGCTTGAACATTTGGTAGGACAGGATATCAAGCCCCGCCGCAGAATCACGCCTTTTATTAATGTGTTGTGGGGAATAAAAATTTAGTTTACTTAACCGCTGTCTTTTTGAACAGTATGACTATATGTTCGTTTAATAGTTTGCTTGGAAGCAGTGGTCTAGCAGATTACTAGTAGTAAATTATTACGTCAGAATAACTGACACGTCAGGATGACACCACCCTTTGCTTTGAAAGGGAAAATAAAACCACAAATGCTGAATTAATTCGAAAACCAACCAAATTTTTACTTATCTTTCTAAACTAATATTTTACAAAGTGATCTAAATATACAAGTTAGAAAAATGCCAAAAATACTGATAAAGATGACAAATCAGTAAATAATATTCACAGTTAAATGGTATAATTAAAGTATCCTAATGTATTTTGTGACTGTACTTATATGACTCTGTGCCTAAAAATAACAGCAATATAAATTAATTACCCATAATTACTGAAGTATTTAAAGATAAAAATCTGGAGTAATTGCTGTTAAAACAATAGAAATTAAGTTACTTAATTAAAGAAAATTACTTACTGATTTAAAGAAAAGTTACTATGAATTTAGTAAAACTCTTAGGTTAAATAAATAGCCAAAAATAAATACAAAATTAATTGATTATTAATTACTAAACCCTAAGAGAGTTTTTAAGATGTTGTCAGTCCAAAAATTCCTTACAGAGTGAAGAAATGGCTCTCAAATTCTACTGAGGTAAACTCTTCCAGAATGCAGTCATCCATGAAGGATGTAAAGTACATTCTGATTGGTCAGCATTTTTCTGATAAGCCATTCAACATTTATCTTTCAAATCAGCTATGACCTTGACAATGCTTATGTAAACTCTTTGTCTATAATCTAAAAATAGCTCAAAGTTCTTTCATAGCTGGTCTTACTAAAAATAGCTGATGGAAATACAAAATGAAAATATGTAATGATATTAAATGCAGTCACAGGCACCAGTATCGGACCTGGGACAAAGAATATGGCCTTGTTTGTCATCCTAAATGAGTTCAAAATGAAAAATATGTAATGAAATATGAGCCCCCTACAAAAGATACATATGTCTACTGAAGGCCAGAATCTCGAGAATCGAGCCTGCGAGCAAAGGGTTCACTTCCCGGGCCGTTGTGAAATAAATTTCTTAGACAATTAAACAAACTACCTATCACTTTTTCCTGTATACATTTAGCTACAAAATGAGACCGACCCCAAGTCTCTAGCCCTTCCCGTTCATGAAATATCTATCAGGAAACGAGTGATTTCCTGCTGAAAGTCCCTGGTAGATATAAATGCGGCACAAAGAATCGGTACGTAAACATAGACTAAAGTATGGTTGTCCGCCGAGTACGGCTCAAATTCAATAAAAAATACTAAATAGTATAAATAAACACATAAACTAAGGCCACTCACAATCGTCAGTTGAATCTCAAACACGCGATATTGGCGTTTCAAATTTTTCCACTGTCTTTCAACTGAATGCTACGCCATTGCACAGAATTCATTAGGTATTTTTAAACGCAATTTCTGATTGGCCAATAGCGACACACCTCCGACAGAATCGCAACGTTTCGTACAAAACTACTCGGATATTATCGTATCGGTTTTAATGGCGGAGAATACAATTGAAAGACCGACGGAAAAATATAAAAGTAAATATCACGTATAGTAGATGCTACTGACGGTGGTGAGTGGCCATGATTTACATATTTAGTAATACTTGTTATTAATGGCAAATGAATTTGACCCTTGCTAGGCTGACAAACATCTTTTAGTCCGTGATTTCGTACCGTTTCGTTGTGCCACATTTCTGTCTACCTAGAACTTGCAGCAAAAAGTCGCTCGTTTTCTGATAGATATTTCATGAACGGAGAGGGCTAGAGACTTGGGCTCGGTCTCATTTTGTAGCTAAATGCACATGTGAAATAGTGATAGGTAGTTTGTTCAAATGTCTAGAGAATTTATTTCACAACGGCCCGGGAATTGAACCCATTGCTCGCAGGCTCGATTCTCGAGATTCTGGCCTTCAGTAGACATATGTATCTTTTGTAGGGGGCTCATATTTCATTACATATTTTTCATTTTGAACTCATTTAGGATGACAAACAAGGCCATATTCTTTGTCCCAGGTCCGATACTGGTGCCTGTGAATGCAGTCTGTAACAATAAAGATGAACAGAAAGTACTGATGACTATGAAGTATATAAGCAACAATAAAGTAGCAAATGAATATACTGAACTGTGTAAATGTGAAAAATGATCTGTCTACATAAATCAGCAGTCTTTGATAGACTAGCTGAATGCCCTTAATAGACTAGCTAAAAGTCTATGCTTTCAAAACTTAAATACCATACTATATGAAAATACAAACATTTATGATAAAGTATTACTGTTAGATTATATTATGCAATACTAAAACTGTATGTTACGTAACCTGATGTTGTAAAAATCCAACTTTACAACAAATGTATTCCTTTAATTCCTGAAGAGTAAATGGTAAATTTAAAGGGGTATCATTTTCCCCCGGCTCATATATTGTATTTCTGTGACGTGACTCAAAATCTGCCTGGTATTGAAGGGTTTCAGGTAACATATTTGAGTCACTTGAGACCTGTTTGTAGTGCGTCACCAGAAACTGAGCCTTTTCAAGGGGACTTTTTGCTATATTATTATTTAATTTTAATAGTGGTACAGGGTTCTAAGCTATACCTTTAATTCTATTAATTTTTTGCCAAAATATTTTTGCACTACATTTACTAGTTGATACACTTTCACAGAATTCTACCCAATTCTGTTTTTTAGCTTCCAAGATAACCTGTTTAGTTTTATTTTCTGCCTGAGTCAAATTGTCAAGATTACCAGGACTAGGGTTTCTTTTAAATTGATTTATTGATTTTTTCCTTTCCTGTACCACATTTTTACAGGCATCATTCCACTACGGGACTGACCTGCCCCTTTTTGGTCCAGAGGCAGAGACAGGAATAGATTTTTCAGCCATGTCCAGTATCTTATTAGTTAAATTGGTGGTAAAGGTGTCAATTTCATCACTGTAGACATCCTCAGGTTCAATACCTAAACATAACTGATGAAAAGTAGACCAATCTGCCTTTTCATAATTGTATTTTGTCCCATATTTATGTTCTATATTTTCTTGTATTTTTGCATTTAAAGATATATATAAAGGGAAGTGGTCTGAACCCATATTATCATTAATAACTCCCCATGCCAATTGTGGCGAAATCTTGGGACTGGCCAAAGTGAGGTCTATGCAGGAGAAAATACCTCTACCTTTATCTAACCTTGTGGGGGTACCATCATTCATAATAACCAAATTCTGATTCCAAATATCCCTCCCCCTCCTATTTGTATAATTTGACCCCCAATTTTCATGATGAGCATTAAAGTCACCTGTTATCACACAGTCTTGTAGATTGTTATCTTGAATAAGATGATCTGTTATCCTATTCAGTGATTCCAGGTTATCTCCCCTTACATATAAATTAACCAGAAATAGGGGGGATCCTACTGTATATATTTTTATTAATTGAAATTCATAGACCACCTCCCCATCTTTGTCCCTGGGGTTGTCTACAGTGACCACCTCATAGTTAATACCATGTTTGATATATACTGCTAGTCCCCCTGCAAAATCACCTCTACCAATTTTTGGCTTAGAATAATGCTTGAATTCTGAATAATATCCAGGAATAGTCCTAATACGGTTACTGGTAAATTTTGTTTCCTGAACACATACAATATTAATCTGGGGGTTATTATCTAAAAAAAGTTTTAATTCAGTATGTTTGACACTAGACAAGCCTTGCATATTAAAACTGATAATTTCTAGAGACTTAGACATGGTTGATGTTACCTCCCCCTACTTTATTACTTAATACCGTCTTAATAAGTTTGCTGATTTGCTGTCTACCGCATTTTAACTTTCTAGGGGTGCTAGGAATATTACAACCCCCACCGATCATGGCGGTGCCCTGGGTAGATACTGCTCTATATATGTTTTTCCTGCTGATTTTACTATCTAGCACCTCATCCTTATTAGATCCTAAATCCAGACCACTGATTAGTTTATTCTGAATGAAATAATGTAATTTATTATTTGCAGGTCTAGCTTTACTTACTATGATGTTTTTAATAATTTTAGTCAAATCGTCAATATTTGCATGCTTTATTTTTTCCTGATGTTGAATTTTGAAATGAACTGACTTTTTTTGACCAGATTGAGGTGACGTTTGTGCAGACCTGTCAACTACTATGGACTCCATTTTTGTGGGAGTTTCATCAATGGCCACCAAACCCGAAATTGATAAATTACTGTAATTATCTAATTTACCTTTACTATTATTTTTTGGAGGAGAGGTGCTAGAATCGAAAAGTGACGAATGCAATGAAACTATTGAGTCCTCATCCGTGACGTCGAACCCCCCGTCATCACTGACAGTGACGTCCTTAGACCCCGCAGAGACTGACGGTGAGTTCGGCGTCTCACGTTGTGGAACTTCACTATTTCCCACTCTATCTTTATTTGAAGTATTTTCTTTTGTAGATGAGATTTCTGAAATATTTTGTACATATTTATCTTTTGTACTTTGAATCCCATAGGGGTAGATGCCTTTTGCGAAGTTTCATTTTTATTACCATACATATTGTTTAAAACAACCCCGGAATGGTTCGAATCCCTGGCCTCCGGGAACTCAGCCCTCCCCCGCACACACTCACTATACAGATCATGTACTGTTTGATTACCCTGTAACGGGTGTGCTAACTGTTCCCCCTGTCTTTTTATCGGTGAACAGGGGGGGGGGGGGGGGGGGGGGGGCTCAGTCCCCGGACCCCGGGCTAGATTTTCTTGTTCAATCTTGGCATATTCCTCCGCCAAGATAGCCTCCGCTCTACCCCATGAGATTTTTCTATTTTTTGATATAGCCGTAATAGCAGTCGCTTTTGTGTATTGAACACAACCCCTGAAGGCCGCCGCATGATCATCTCCGCAATTTATGCATTTGATATATGGCGAACTACAGGAGTCGGTTCTATGTTGTCCGGAGCATCGGCAACACCGGGGGGGGGGGGGGGGAGTCTTTTACAACCACTTGCCACATGGCCAAAATCTTGGCAATTAAAACAACGAGTTGGGGGCTGTACATATGTTTCAGTCAAGTAGACTATGTTAGTATCTTTTAGCCTGAGTTGCAAAGGACAGGCTCCACTAAATGTAATTTTAATAGCCCCAGAATCTTTTCCATATCTGGTTTTTAAACGTTGAGCTGTGAGTATAATAGCTCCTCTAGATGTGTCAAATTCTAATTGTTTGACAAAATCTGTAGCGTTTTCCGAAACCGGCACCCCATGTATAACAGTATCAAATGTCGGAGTTGAAGACGGCAGTTGAATGTCACAATAAACCCCTCCAATGTATACATTGGAGAGGTTTAGGGCCATATTCAGTGCTTCCGCACTTTTCAACTCTAACAGTAGACTACCAGACGCCAGTGGTGTAACACGTATAACATTTCCAAGGGTTTTCCCTATTTCTGATGATATTTTCCTCAAGTTTAAATTTTCAATGAGGTTCACTGTTTTACCCTTTAAAATACAAATATGCCTCGACACACTATACCGGACATGGTGCTCTTCTTTCGGGTCTAGCGTAGAACCCACAATTCTTGAGATATCAAGAAAATGTCAGCCTGGGCCTTTCCGTGCTACTTTATTATACATAATGTGTATGCAGCACAGCCGCTATGTAAATATGTATTGGTATATAGGTGTGTGTACGGCACAGCCGCTTATAGTGACTAGTATATATTTGATTTCAATGTATAATTTACACAAAGAGAAAAAGATAGTAAAATAGTAGACACACTCTACAGGCAAACAAGCTCAACACATCAAGCAGATCTAATATGATCATATAACATTAAAAATTTTGACAGATCGGTGGAAAAGCTATAGCAGTGGGTGGAGGCACCTCAGGTTTTAGCGTAGTAGTCGACGTGATGATTTCCTGGCACTAAACGAATGTTAATAGATAGCACTGATATAGTGTCAATGGTGTATAACAGTATCCGTGGTTGTTATTTGCGTATATCATGTGTATTTGCTATATTCTATAAGAATTTCATTTCCGGGTCTGTTTACATTTTAGACCGGAAGCGGTGTCCCGGACATCAAGATCAAACAAAACCGCTGTGCTATTATACCTTCCGTGTCACTACAATTTACTCAATAATTAAGTCACGCTTAAGTGCGTTTGCTCGTGACACGTGTCACTACCTCAAGGATGACAAATACACAGAGCGGACTGACGGTTTATAATTGCATTAATTTTATTTCAAGCTTACAAAATATAATTTGCACCAAATGCATGCAAACACGAAAGCTGATGCACGCGACTTTTTAGGCATGAAATGAACTCTACGGAATACTTTGCGATTTGCTTAAAACTTTGAATTTAACTAGATTTACGTCCAACCACGGCTGTATTTTGATCACCTATCTATGTAAATACGATGCTTTTCAGCCTTAAACACTTGAAGTAAACGATGCAAAATCAATTTAAGGCAGACGACATTACACGCAAGATGGTACCGGTTCTGTAGAAGACCGGTAGTATGTCATTTACTTGGCTTAAAAAATTCAATAGCGTCATTTTCTACACAATATTTCCGATGTTTATCCAACTACTATAATAATACCAACTACTATAATAATATGCCACTTCCTATCGTGTATTTCGTTTGACAAGTGTCATTTTACTCCGTTTGACACGTGTCAGTTCTGCGATTTTGGACTTTCAATACGCGATGTAATCACCTTATCGGACCCCTGTTATAGTTCTTTACAGTTTTAATAAATGTTTCGAGTGTTTCCCAATGTTTTATAAAATAATTGATATTCAAATATATTAATTTACATAGGTAAATATTTCAATATTAAAATGACAAAAATTTTCCGAAAATTGGGGTTGCGAAAATATGTGACATACGAACAAAATTCAAAGCTAGCCTTTTGTTTTTAATAAAGTAACAATTTCTGACCTATATTTATGATAAAAGTTATTTTTTTACCGATGATATATGCTTGTTCGTTGCAGTTTTTCATTGGCATCTCTTAAAATCAATCTACGACCATGTCAGATTTCAAAATTCTTGGTAATAACCGCGAATGTCCAGACTCATCGCGAAATTCGTCGGTCCGACGGACAAGACCGGAAGATTTTGACGCGGACCGCCGTTTTCCGAGTAAAGGCCGGACCGACTGTACGGTATTTGTGTAAAATTCTACTTGCCCGCCATATTAGCGAGTTAAAAAGTGGACATCTCTGTGCACTCGGCCGATCGGGCGTATTGTTTTTACGTCGTAACTTTACCAAACTAAGAAATTACATCCCTAAAAAATACCTGGATTGACTGGAATTTACCCGCGAACGTCATGCCAGTAATTTTCCATTCCACGAGCACGTGCGACCTATCGTAATATCATCGCCGTTACTTTTTTTATCGACACGTACACAAAAACAAGAGGACCATGATGGTCCTGAATCGCTCACCTGTTCCCACATGACCCAGTTTTGAGTATGACGTCGTTTTTTATATTATTTGACATAGTGACCTAGTTTTTGAGCTCATGTGAACCAGTTTTGAACTTGACCTAGATATCATCAGGATAAAAATTCTGACCAATTTTCATGAAGATCCATTGAAAAATATGGCCTCTAGAGATGCCACAAAGTTTTTCTATTATTTGACCTATTGACCTAGTTTTCGAAGGTACGTGACCCTGTTTTGAACTTGACATAGATATCATCAAGGTGAACATTCTCACTAATTTTCATGAAGATCTCATAAAAAATATGGCCTCTAGAGAGGTCACAAGGTTTTTCTATTTTTATACCTACTGGCCTAGTTTTTGACCGCACGTAACCTATTTTCGAAAATGACCTAGATATCATCAAGATGAACATTCAGACCAATTTTCATGAAGATCCATTGAAAAATATGGCCTCTAGAGAGGTCAAAATATTTTTCTAATTTTAGACCTACTGACCTAGTTTTTGACCGCAGTTGGCCCAGTTTCAAAACTGACCTAGATATCATCAAGATGAACAATCAGACCAACTTTCATACAGATCACATGAAAAGTATGGCCTCTAGAGAGGTCACAAGGTTTTTTTTTATTATTTGACCTACTGACCTAGTTTTAGATGGCACGTAAACCAGTTTCAAACTTGACCTAGATATCATCAAGGTGAACATTCTGACCAATTTTCATGAAGATCTATTCAAGGGTATGGCCTCTAGAGAGGTCACAAGGTTTTTCTATTTTAAGACCTATTGACCTAGTTTTTGATCGCAGTTGACCCAGTTTCAAACTTGACCTATACTTCATCAAGATAAACATTCAGACCAACTTTCATACAGATCCCATGAAAAATATGGCCTCTAGAGAGGTCATAATGTTTTTTCATTATTTGACCTACTGACCTACTTTTTGAAGGCACGTGACCCATTTTCAAACTTGACCTAGATATTATCAAGATGAACATTCTTACCAATTTTTATGAAGATTCTTTCACAAGTATGGCCTCTAGAGAGGTCACAAGGTTTTTCTATTTTTAGACCTACTGACCTAGTTTTTGACCGCACGTGACCCAGTTCGAACTTGACCTAGATATCATCAAGATGACCATTCAGACCAACTTTCATACAGATCCCATGAAAAATATGGCCTTTAGAGAGGTCACAAGGTTTTTCTATTATTTGACCTACTGACCTAGTTTTTGAAGGCACGTGACCCAGTTTCGAACTTGACCTAGATGTCATCAAGGTGAACATTCTGACCAATTTTCATGAAGATCTTGTGAAATATATGGCCTCTAGACAGGTCACAAGGTTTTTCTATTTTTAGACCTACTGACCTAGTTTTGAACGCACGTGACCCAGTTTCAAACTTGACCTAGATATCATCAAGGTTAACATTCTGACCAATTTTCATAAAGACCCCATGAAAAATGTGACCTCTAGAGTGGTCACAAGCAAAAGTTTACGCACGGACGGACGCACGGACGGACGGACGCACGCACGGACGGACGACGGACGCTGCGCGATCACAGAAGCTCACCTTGTCACTTTGTGACAGGTGAGCTAAAAAGGCATGTAGTGCATTCATCTTTAAATATATCCGCTTCAAATTTTCAACACCGCTTACGAAGTAATACAGTTCCAATTCTATGACAGTTTTAATAAGGTATCGACAGAAATGTAGGCAAAATTCTATAAAAACGATCAAATTTTCATACAATTATTTGTAAACTTTCAAACAGCGCGATCTTACTTATATATTTATTTTTAAAAGTAAATAAATAATACATACTATGGTAATAAAATTCAGACTTTTGACAAGAAAGTACAAAAACAGCATTAAAAAATCTTAAACAATGAAAACAACGACAGCAATTTAAATACATCGAGTTAAACGATTTTTAGCAAACAGATTACTGTAAGTGCGGCAGAACACTTTACGTGACCTCGTGAACGTAAATAGAGTTGTGGTTTTAAAATAAGGCAGTATGATGTCGCTGTGGTTTTTAATAAGTTTAATAAGTAAATGAATCTTTGTACATGTATTTTTGACACGACACTACGTAATCATCTTCTCAAACAATAATGTAGATTCCGTGAGAGCAAATAGGTCACCAAGGTAGGATATCCACTTTCATCGTTTAACATATTTACCTATCAGTTTATACGGGATATTGCACATTCGCTTTAAAAAAAAATAAAGAAGAAACCTTTTTTACTGATTTCTTCTCAGCAATTTAAAGAACCGAGGCGGTACAATCAGACAGTGATGTGTCACATGGCGCGAAAACATGACGTAATGCCATGACAATCTCGGGCAACTATACCGTTTTGATCTCCACTTCAGATGTCAAGATACCGACACACTTCTTTTAGCTCTTAGACAGAGTGTTGAATAAACGATCGAACTAACTGGCTTATATTTATCAGGTTGCTTTTATGACATGTCGTTTCGACAATTATAGTTAGGGATGGCGAATACACAGCTCAAAGCCTGACTGTGGGCTACATTTACTTGGTAATAATGCTTCACAAAAAAAAGAAATACCGACCTACCGACCCTACTTTTTTTGGCCATGCCACCAGAAACTCAGCTATTTTTTTTTAGGCCTAGGGGCCTGTTGACTAAAATAGGCGAACCTCTTGCGGCCGCAGGGGACGAGTGTCTGTCTCCTCACCAGGAGGTCATTGGTTCAAATACTGGATTATAGGGTATGTTGATTGTTGAATAAACAGCCGTTTTCACTGCTAGCGAATACTAACTAGAATTTCACGAAATTGACAGCAAACATATAAATAAGTTGCAGCACTTCTAATAAAAAAGAACAAGCTTGATATAGATCCTCTAGCTTCTTGTTTATAAATACGGTAGTCGAAAGATTTGAATGGATACATTAAACAAAAAGCGATATAAAAGGTAAAAGGGTAAACAATTTATGCCCCCACGCTGTAAAGAATGCTTGTAACACAAAATATATCGGTAATTCTTATACAGTAAGACGGATATTAATAAATCTTATAACTGTCTTTTCTCAGATATTTTAAATGGAAACAGTATTACGGCATTAGAAGCGGATGATAAATATGTCACTGTTCAGATATGCATAACTTCCACATATACAGTTTGAGAAAACCCCTATAGTAAGTCCACAGTCCGTGGCCCGCAGTACGTATCGAAGTAAGCTATCTATTAATAACACGTTTTTCGTTTTTACATACTCTACGTCTGTTTGACGGTTTCCCTTGATTTCTCTTTAGATGTAAAGATAGGAGCTTTTTAAATTAACTAAAATTATCTTTAAAAGTCGATACAAATGTAAAATTTTGCCATTTTTACCACTTGCTACAAGGATCTTGCACCCTAATAAAGGCTTCTTCTCATAATACGTTTTTCCCAAGGCTTGCTGACATTATACTACTTAACCCTAAAGTAATCAACAAACATAATTTTCTGTGTTAAAATCCACTAAGAATTCCGGATTTGGAATGCAAAATATATTTAATTGCCAAACTTTACGGGGAGGATTATCATATTATTATATCAGAGCATTTTTGAAAGAAATTTTCAGCTCGATACGCTCGCCAATCTGGTATCAGTAATATTATATTAACCTGAAGTCCTGGAGAGCAGAAAACTACGGAAACGTTTATGGGCCTCGCAATGTCGTGTTAGATAACGCAAATTTCGTCATATTTTCGCGAGAAATCAACATATTATCACAACAAGTCGATATAAACCACCCCTTTCTTGATTTTCTAACGCAAGTTCTCGACTTAACCCGACTATATGTAAACAAAGTCACTTCAGTGACAGTGACCAGGGGCGTAGGAAAGGTGGGGTTGGGTTAAGGATTCAGTATGTATGCGTGAATCTTGGGTCTCGTCAAGCAGAGTTTTGTTTGTTTGTTTTGGGTTAAACACCGTTTTTCAACAGTATTTTAAGTTATGTAACGGCGGGCAGTTAACCTAACCAGTGTTCCTGGATTCTGTACCAGTACAAACCTGTTCTCCGCAAGTAGCTGCCAACTTCCCCACATGAATCAGAGGTGGAGGACGAATGATTTCAGACACAATGTCTTTTATCAAATCGTCACGGAGAACATACGCCTCGCCCAGGGCTCGAACTCACGACCTCACGTTCCGTAGATCTGCGCTCTCCCTACTGAGCTAAGCGGGCGGACTGTCAAGCAGAGTAAAGAATGAATATAAATATAAAATAAAAACGTATAGTAATTCCAGAATAAAATGCGGATTCACTGTGTATAGGCAGTTTACGAGTACTTAGGCACCAAATATTCACTCGGCGGATCATTTGCCTTTTTATAAAGGGACTCGGTAAAGCTGCTAGTTATAGCAAGACTAAAAATTTATTTCTGGTTTACGGCAATTTGTAAGTGCTTTAATGCTACTCGTTGACAGATAGTATGAAGCAGAGAATAACTGCATACACCGTTTGGTTTGTCTGTGAACAAATAACATATCACTAGCACATAACACATTTTTATAAATATTTTCTGAGTGCATATTTTTTTCCAAAACAGCAACAGCAAACAAATTAAACATAAAGAAAATTAAAAAAGAAAACAACCTCACAGTAAAATATCCACAGCTTTACTTTCACAACAGACGTCCGTCAGATGTTGTGAAAGAGAAGCAATTCTTTTAAAATTATTTTTTCTATTTTTATGGATTTCATAAATGAACACCAAGAAACCTTTGTATTAAATAACAAAAATGATGTTTTTCATAAAGCAGATCTAGGTTCAACATGGATTTCATAAGAAAAAGTAAATATTCAAATTAAAAGAAAATACAATGATTATGTTTTATGAATGTATTTCATTAAAAAACGTCCGAAAATAACAACAATTTTTTTAATTAAAAATATAAATAAGTTCAATCTAGAATACAGTCGGATTTCTTTAAAAAGGTGATTAAAGGCAAAAATAAATAAAATGTTGATGTTTTTATATGAAGAAAATTAAGACTGCTTGGATATCCTAAAATATCTGTAGCATTGCATTTGACGGACAAATGTGTTTGTAACACTGTCTGCTATCTGTCACCTCACATGGATTATGAACTTACATACTATAAGTGGTCAACTTGAATAGTGTATACTTTTATTCATGGCAGGAAATATGGAACTTTTTGTGTACATTCGTATTTCTTTTGTGTGTTGTCAGAATTCAAGGGAATCATGACGTTATTGTGGTTTTTAGGAACCGCTTCTTAGGACACTGCGCTCCCAAAAATTGCAAACTAAGTGCTGTAATTGTTAAAGTACAGTTTAAACTGCACTACGGTCACTTTATATTGGTGGTAAGCCAGGCTTCTAGGAACAGGGTTAGTGCTACAATTCCGTTAGGGCGAGGGTACTAACGTATCCCGAGGGATTCTGCAAATGTTATAACACGAAATGAACATGCGCTAACGCTATTCTAGCATAAGACGCGTAAAAACTGATAAATGGATATAATGTCTCTTAACGTCATTAATTTTCCACGAAATGCGCGGGAATGTCTGAGTTGTTTTTTACGTTGACGTCATTTTGTTTTGAATTATCCGTTTTGGGGCCGAATGACGTTTACGCTTTGCCACGGAACGCGCATATATAAAAAGGTGTTATAACAGCACGCGAGCGCGAGAATCTCTCTGTTTACACACGTTTTCTGTCCTGTTAAAACACCCCCGAAAAGTGACAAGAACAGCAGATTTATGCTAGAATGTAGGGATAACGCATGTTTTTTCATGTTATAACGTCTGCAGAATCCCGAGGGATTGGTTGGTGCCCGAGCCCGTAGGGCGAGGGTACCAACGTATCCCAAGGGATTCTGCAGATGTTATAACACGAAACGAACATGCGCTAACGCTATTCTAGCATAAAACGCGGAAAAAATACTAATAAATGAATACATCCTAGCTCAACGTCATTAAATTTCCATGAAATGCGCGGGAATGTCTGAGTTGTTTTTTACGTTGACGTCATTTTGTTTTGAATTATCCGTTTTGGGGCCGAATGACGTTTACGCTTTGCCACGGAACTCGCATATATAAAAAGGTGTTATAACAGCACGCGAGCGCGAGAATCTCTCTGTTAACACACGTTTTCTCTCCTGTTAAAACACCCCCGAAATGTGACAAGAACAGCAGTTTTATGTTTAATGTACATTTTAGCGGAAAAGACCTAATAAATGAATACATTCTACATCAACGTCATTAAATTTCCATGAAATGCGCGGGAATATCTGAGTTGTTTTTTCACGTTGACGTCATTTCCATTTGAATTATTCGTTTGGAGCCGTAATACGTTTACGCTTTGCCACGGAACGCGCATATATAAAACGGTGTTATAACAGCACGTGAGCGCGAAAATCTCTCGTTTAACACACGTCTTCTCTCTTGTTAAAACACCCCCAAAAAGTGACAAGAACAGCAGTTTTATGCTAGAATATATTACGAGAACTCACTTTAGTAAATCAAGAAAGGGGCGTTTTATATCGTCATACTATGTCGAGATATCTTTATAGCTTACGCGGATCTCGAGAAAAATTATTAAACATTGAAAAAATGAATGCAATAAGTCAATAAAATATATCGACTTGTTGTGATAATATGTCGATTTCTCGCGAAAATATGTCAATATTTGCATTATCTAACGCGACATTGCGAGGCCCATAAACGTTTCCGTAGAAAACAGACTCTCATTCAGTAGAGTTATACACGATATTTTGCTTCTTCTCCCTTTCTCTACCCATCAGATTCCTTGTACCTTGTATTCGGTCAAGTACGGTGTTCCGTTGGGGCCATCGCAGTTTCGTGTTGTCGTCCTAAGTGCGAAATCGCGAAAACACGATATTTTTACGTGAAAACGCGATATTTTGACGCGAAAACACGATGCTACAATGTGAAAAATACGAAGCAAAAATATCGCGTTTTCGCTCTTGATCTGCCATCGTATTTTCGTATTTTCGCCTTCGTGACAATTAGGGCGAAAACGCGAAAACACGATATTGATAGCGCGAAAACGCGATATTCTTTGTATCGTGTTTTCGCGATCTTGTATCGTGTTTTCGCGTTTTTGCCCTCTCAACTGCAAAGGCGAAAGCGCGAAAACACGATACAAGATCGCGAAAACACGATACAAAAATATCGCGTTTTCGCGCTATCAATATCGTGTTTTCGCGTTTTCGCCCTAATTGTCACGAAGGCGAAAATACGAAAATACGATGGCAGATCAAATATCGTAATTTAGCCTTTCGGTTGGACTTGCGATTGCAAGACATTTCAAGAGACCATAAATTCGACCCCGATACATTTCAACCCCAACTCCTTGGACATTCGACCCCTACTTGGACATTTCAAACCCAATCTAATCTTTTTTTCGACACCTATTGTGTGATAAGCATGGAGGTTAAAATATGTAGCAGTGTAGTTATTAATCCATTTTAGAGTTAATTGATAAAGATAATATGTATTACATGTAATAGAATGATGAAATCGGCATTGAGTTGATATTTTCTTTTTAAAGGTGATATAGGTTTTAATTTTTTTAATATTAAGATCACTGTTATTCAATATTATCCGTGTATATGCTTGCTCGCCTGTCTACCTTTTCATCAGTCAAATAAGGTAGAACTTGCTAAGACTTTATTAAATGTGTTTTTACATGAAATCTGTTTTATAATTAGAAGGCAGTCTGAAGGATATACTTACGTACCAGTTTACAAGTATTTTATTTAGAGCAGGGAAATGTCTTTAAATGTATTCCTCTTTTTTGTAAGTATAAATATAAAAATAGTGTGTGAATCTAGGCGATGCTCTTGTTGAAACACGCACTAAGTGTATAAAACGGCAATATATAGCCGCATCTGCACTTAGAAAATAGTAACATACGAATAGAATAACCATTAAAATTACATGTATCAACTTTAAGATATTTCGAACACCCGGGATCGCTCGAACTCTTCGCCCGGTTCAGAATTTATTCCTTCTTTATTCTATATAGTTCTACCTCGGATCGCTCGAACTTCGAAAATTCGAACTCTCGAACTCATTTGGTGGTCCCTTCGGCTCAATTACAGTGATAATTACACCCATTCAGTCGAACAGCCAATTTGTCGCCGGAATGGCTTGTGTTTCACACCTCTGCCTGACATTCGCCAAGCTTCCCCTTTAACCGGCGCGTGCGTAATTTTCACACGCTTATGTAATTAGCGTCGGTATACGACAAACAAATTAAACAAAGTGGCTTTCGTTCACTGCAATGCTTTAATGGGCTTTGATTAATACGAATAAAATTATCTAAAATAATTGAGCAATGTCTGTTTTTATTTTTTCTGCATAAAAACGGGAGATTCAATGTTAACTTTCATACTGCTTTAGCATGGCTGAATAACTTAGGACCTGGAAACTGGGGGATAGCTAAGTCGGCTACTGGAAAGCCAGGAACAAAACGAAAATAAGATAAAAAAAACTTTAGAAATTAAATATATAACGCCATCATCAAATGTGAAAAACTCAATCTCATGTGTTAGAACTATGTACAAATCTCTCTCCAAATTAGAGTTCAACAAACCTTCGGTGGTTCTCCATCAATGATTTATTCAAAAAAATAAACTGTAAAACTGTATACTGTACATGACTCACTGATATGCTCATTAGTTGAGTAGATTTCATGTGTCTATTTATAGCCTATGTCTACATGTGACGTCATTTAGTACTGTTTTCAAATATTTCTGTGTACATGTCCGTGAATTAATTGTTTGCGTTTTAACGTGTTTATATTTGAAAATATTTGCACTGGACTATGATTCATAAAGGTTTGCTATTCATGTCTTCTTATTTAATGCTGTCTTCACCAAATTCTTATGATTATATATTAGTGCTTTATCTATGTTTTTTCGTATCTATGTCATGTTTGAAAATAAATAATAAAGACTATTTCAGCGTTATTTTTACAAATCATCGTATCATACACACATGTAGGTACAATATGACAATATATTACGATGTAAGGTTTGTAACACATCATGTTCTCGAATTCCCAAATTCAAAATGGCCGCCATTTGGATGGCTCGAACAACGGAAAACTCGAACTTATTTCAACGGGACCCTCGAGTTCGAGCCATCGAAGTTCGACTGTATCAACGTTAAGATGTCATTGTCAAAATCCCAAGTTCAGCCCTTCCCCCTCCCCCCTCCCCCTCCAAAAAAGAATAAAAATAAAAATAAGAAGCTGCGTTCAATAAACGCTTGATGTCCCCGGTGGCATCCTTGTCGATACAAAGCAACCTAAGTCCAAAACGAGGACAAAGTCAAGGTCAAACTGTGGTCAGGTGATGTTTGAAAATGAGGAATGGTCACAGGTTACATCTGCATTAGTATCAAGTCATTTTAGTAAGGGGTATTGATGCTAGAGGAAACGGTCCCATTTGGTTATCCAAGAGATGGCCCATACAAAGCAACCTAGGTCCAAAACGAGGTCAAGGTCAAGGTCAAACTGAGGTCAGGTGATCTTTGAAGATGAGGAATGGCCACAGGTTACATCTGCATTAGTATCAAGTCATTCTAGTAAAGGGTATCGATGCTAGACGAAACGGTCCCATTTGGTTAACCTCGTACGGACGGACGAACGGACGGAAGGACGGCAGGACAATCACTATATGCCTCCCGCATCAGTAGATGCCGGGGGCATAAAAATAACATCCATTTAGATTGGCGAGAAACACAATGGCACACTTTTACATTGTTCTGAATTAATATCATACCGCTTCTCAAATAGCTACAAGGTCAGAAAAAGATAGAAACTGGTAATGTTCTGCATGCCGGGAGTCAGTTATAGTTTCCATACGGCGCTATATATAGTCAGAAAAATGCTTGCATTCAGATTAACAACAATATAAAAAATATTGAATATTTTGCTATTACGCGAAATAAAACTTGTTTCTTTTACATTTTCACACTACTGACAGAAATAGAATAACCACCCAAATCGCATCAATACTTTATTTGCAAAAAAAAAAAAAATTTAAATAGCACGTCGGCTTGAGTTCCGTGATCAATTGGGAATAAGCCTAGTGTCATAAAATGCTCTCTCTATATTGTATCCATATATTGTGTGTCGTTTTGTCTATCAGTCAGTCTGTCTATATATATATATATATATATATATATATATATATATATATATATATATATATATATATATATATATATATATGTTTGTATGTCATTTACTACAGATGTAATCTGCGATAGATTGTCCTTGAAATGAAAAAATATCCTGTCACAACTAGCGGGAGCTAAAAGAAGCAATTTCAGATTGGGGCAGATGTTGTTTATTATATGCATGACGATATACCATGTATAAGTCTTTAATAAAATTCTGTCGAGCATTATTTAAAGGTTTGGACCAAAGAAGTTCCATATAAGGAAAGTTAAAAAAACAACAACATCATTTTCAAATTTAAAATGTGTTGGTGTGTATATAATCAGAGAGTATCCAAACGTTCTTGAAAAGAAATGGTAAAAGCGTGTATATATCTTTGTATATTTTATGTGATTACTTTTTCAGTGAAAACACACATTTGAAATAGGACTAATTGTTTTATTGTTCCTGTTTTATTGGTAAAACATTCGTGAAAATTTGGTATCCTTCTTCTCGGTCTTTCCAAAAAACAAATGACCGAAAGGAATGTGAGCGTGATTTTAAGATAAACATGTATTCAAGTTCATTCTATTCATTATTTATTTGATTGTTGTTGGTGTAGTCCTAGCTAGTTCAATCCATTGCTAATCAATCATAAGTGCAACAAAATTTGAATTTTGAGACACAGACAATGGCTGGGTGTGGCAACGTTAAATGTCGCAACACCACTAAATGTCGCAACCACCGTTAAATGTCGCAAGGTTGACGCTCAATGTCGCACCTTTAACGTTAAATGTCGCAAAAATTTGCCCACCGTTATATGTCTTAACACCAACGCTAAAATGTCGCACTTCCTATTTGACATTATGTCATATATAAACAATTCCTTGTGTAAATTTCAAAATTTTATTTTACGTAATTAACGTGAATCTTCAATAATAGAATAATATGGTGTTAGCTTTAAGGCCGACGGCATACATTCTTGTATACTTTTTCGAGGGAAGAAGAACTAACAGGGTTATGTTATACCAATAATTATCTTGATAATACGTGCTATTACGTATAGAAACAAAGGTGCCTTGGTGAACCTAGATCGCTCACCTGAGTTCCACACCTTGCTTGAATAGTCACACAAGAAAAATAGCTGTGAAATTATTTTGTTGTAGGGCCAGTGTTTTAGAACAGAAATATTATGAAGTTTCAACTAACTAAATACGATTTGGTAATGGAATTGTGTGTTTGTAGGGGTTTAGTTTATACTAATTTGTTTAAGCTCGATTGTGATGAAAGCTTCATGCTTATTGGAACCACTCTCGAGTCCGCTTCCTGGAAAACCAGTACTGATGCCATATGTGAAGTCATGGTCGTGACCCGAGTGGGGCTCGAACCCACGCCCTCTGGATTGAGCGGCCGACACCTTATCCACTAGACCACCGCTCCCCTTTGTAGGGGTTTGGTATGGATGGGGAACGGGATGAATGATGACACAGAAATCTATGACACAAATACCAAGACAATTAATAGAAAATATATTTATATTTTTTGAAGAGGGAGAGGGAGGGGGTTTATGTGTGTGTGAGGGGGTGGGGGGGGGGGGGGGGGGGGTGCGGAGAAAGGAGGATAATGTGGGCACAGGGAGAATGAGACTAAGACCGACGATTTTAAGAAACTAAAAGAAAAAAGATCAAAATGCCCGCACGTACCTGAAATAATGTAAACTTAAACTTAAAGTTAATGCACTTTTTGTTGAGCCCTCTTGCGGAAGCGAAGACATAGTTGTCCAAATGGCTGTTCGGTGTATGTGCGTGCGTGTGTGCGTGCGTCCGTTCGTCCGGATTTGTTTGTCCGGACCATAACTTTGACATGCATGGAGCAATCTTGTTTATATTTGGCGTGAATGTTAACCACAGTGAGACGGGTGGCATGCGCAAACCCCAGGTTCCTATCTCAAAGTTCAAGGTCACACTTAGACGTCAAAGGATACAAGAATGACAACTTTGTCCGGAGCATTTCTTCTTCATGCATAGAGGGATTTTGATGTAACTTGGCACTAATGTTTACCACCATAAGACGGAGTGTCATGCGCAAGAACCAGGTCCTTAGGTCTAAGGTCAAGGTCACACTTAGAGGTCAAATGTCAGATACAAGAATGACTTTGTCCGGAGCATTTCTTTTTCATGCATAGAGGGATTTTGATGTAACTTGGCACAATTGTTCACCATCATGAGATGGAGTGTCATGCGCAAGAACCTAGAATTACTTCTCTTTGTTGTAACTATAAATAGCTCATATTGTAACTTTGTTTATTACTGGTCGTAGGGAAAAATAAGACCACTTTTCTGTAGTACAACATGCATGTTACATCCAATTTTGAGGTGTATATTGACATATCTCTACTGAAAAGGATTTTTGTGTGGACTTACAATTTTTTTTTAAGATTTACTTCCCTTTGTTATTACTACAAATAACTTATATTGTAACTTTTTGTAATCTTTTTTTTTATTTGGCATAAATGTTTGCTTCAGTGAGACAGAGTGTCATGTGCAACTCCCAGTCCTTTTGACATGGCCAGTGATGTTAGAAATCAACTTTCTGATGCTCTAAAGGCATAACCCCCTTATTTGTATTCATTTTTTGGACACAAAAATAATTTTGAAAAAAAATCAAAAAAAAAAAAAATACTTTGCGACCTACCTACCCTAATTTTTTGAGCATGTTACCAGAAACAAAGAATTTTTTAGGCCTAATAGTGACAGCCGCTTGTTATTTTTTCACATATGAACATGGTTTGATATTTTGACAGCTATGATGTCATTATTTCGACATTTTTCAACATCATAATATTGTGCTAAAGCTGTATCAAGATAACACTGGGGGACTGTATAAACTCTATTTACATGTTCATCAGTATAAATCATAATGCAAATAACACTGAGCAAAATTTCTTAGGGGCCATCCAACATAAAGGAAGTCCAAAACAGAAAAACCCACAAAATATAATTATAAAATAAGCAAATTTTATTAAGTTCTGGTATTTGCATGTTGAATGCAGGTATATCCTAGCGAATTGATTGAAAACTGTTACAATTTTTGTTTGTTATTTTCATTAGGTTTAACTTCACACCAACACAACTATAGGTTATATTTTGATTGTGGTGGAAGACCATTGGTGCTTCTTTATGCATTTCTTTTAGTCATGGGCAGGTACTGGGTTCAACTACTGACCTTTCGTAAGTCAGCTGGATGTACCGATATTTTTTCACATGAAATAAGCCTTCAGGTCAAGGGAGATTTCAAACACACATCAGTTAGTGGCAATTGATTCACTTAGCCACTGTGGGAATTGAATCTGGGCCTTCTCGTCAATATAACTATCCAACCTTCTTTGCCAATACACCACATTCTTAAGGTGAATGTGATAACTGTGTTCTGTGAAATAGACAGTGAATTATCAGATATTCAGGGTTTAAACTTATTTCTGTCACTTTTATTGAAGAGAAAGATCTTACAAGGTGGGTGAACTAAGGTAACTGTGGCTGCATTCTTGACTTTTCACTAATGTTTGTGCTTAAGACTTTGGAGACTGCTGTGTGAATATTTAAAAGTTATACCAGGGTTCGAGTCTGCAGTCTCTGGGTTAGGTATATGAATTTTTACCCTTACACCACTGTAGCTCTCTTTCTGTTATACAAGGATTATAACAAAAAGATTTTTGTCTACTGGTTTTTAAATCAATAGAAGATTGACAAAATTGACTGGAAAGTTTGAAAATACAGCTCTGAGTTCCTCCAAAGCGGTACATCTGAAAAGGTGACATTTCTAAAAACTGAACAGTTAGTACAGAATTAAATCTTTATATAGAAATTATAAATCTCTTCAAACTGGAACTGCCAAGTGCCGACATCTCTGAAAACTGAACAATCGATATAGATTTTTTTTATATTAAAATAATCTCTCTAAATCAGGATCTCCTAAAAACTGAACATTTTCTTTGGTTTTCAGCCTATTCCAGTTCACATGTATTTTGACTTTTTTTTGTTGAAATATTTTAAAAATTGATTTAAAAGCATGCTGTAAAGGAATTCTAGACAACTTAATGCATTTCTTTGTTAACATCTCATTGTATTGCATTGTGTAATGCATTTCTATAGAAAAATGTAAAAGAAGTACAACATGTATTGAGAGTGACTGACTACTAATAATTATGTAAAATCAGGGTAATTTTTTGTGTAATCACTGTTTCATTATGACACATTTGGTTGGATTTTGTATATGATGTGATAATAAAAGAATTAATTACCAATAATTGTTAGTTAGATGAAAGATCAAGACAGAATTAAAAGTGGTAGTTGAAGCAAGGGCTATTAAGGTAATAGTCCTTAACCATGTTATTGTTAACACTTAAAACAAAAGTACATTCTACATCAACGTCATTAAATTTCCATGAAATGCGCGGGAATATCTGAGTTGTTTTTTCACGTTGACGTCATTTCCATTTGAATTATTCGTTTGGAGCCGTAATACGTTTACGCTTTGCCACGGAACGCGCATATATAAAACGGTGTTATAACAGCACGTGAGCGCGAAAATCTCTCGTTTAACACACGTCTTCTCTCTTGTTAAAACACCCCCAAAAAGTGACAAGAACAGCAGTTTTATGCTAGAATATATTACGAGAACTCACTTTAGTAAATCAAGAAAGGGGCGTTTTATATCGTCATACTATGTCGAGATATCTTTATAGCTTACGCGGATCTCGAGAAAAATTATTAAACATTGAAAAAATGAATGCAATAAGTCAATAAAATATATCGACTTGTTGTGATAATATGTCGATTTCTCGCGAAAATATGTCAATATTTGCATTATCTAACGCGACATTGCGAGGCCCATAAACGTTTCCGTAGAAAACAGACTCTCATTCAGTAGAGTTATACACGATATTTTGCTTCTTCTCCCTTTCTCTACCCATCAGATTCCTTGTACCTTGTATTCGGTCAAGTACGGTGTTCCGTTGGGGCCATCGCAGTTTCGTGTTGTCGTCCTAAGTGCGAAATCGCGAAAACACGATATTTTTACGTGAAAACGCGATATTTTGACGCGAAAACACGATGCTACAATGTGAAAAATACGAAGCAAAAATATCGCGTTTTCGCTCTTGATCTGCCATCGTATTTTCGTATTTTCGCCTTCGTGACAATTAGGGCGAAAACGCGAAAACACGATATTGATAGCGCGAAAACGCGATATTCTTTGTATCGTGTTTTCGCGATCTTGTATCGTGTTTTCGCGTTTTTGCCCTCTCAACTGCAAAGGCGAAAGCGCGAAAACACGATACAA
>NW_026462635.1:0-76386 GCF_021730395.1 Mercenaria mercenaria
CGAAACCGGACCGCCGCGACCTACTGTTATTCCAGATTTCAAATTGTATCTAGGATATAGGCATACATTTAGTACCTTCCGGTGGCTAGGATTCGAACTAATTCGAAAACCTTCTAGATATTGTCAAAATAGTGAAATATTCTTAGTTAGGAATCTATCCGGTCTACTTCCATGACCTCTTTTCAACATCTAGAACTATCCAGGCTCCATATCTTGGTAGTACTCATATCGTTTATGTTGTCTACATTTTCATTCAAAATGGACTAAACGTTGGTCGGAAACCGACTAGACTTAAACACTGTTAAAGTAGTAATATTTCAAGAGCGAACGCCGCCCTGTTATCTAGTATGACATTCTATGTCTGCTCAAGGACAACGCAAGATTCCTTATCTTGCCAAGGGCCTATACATTTCAGTATACTATGGTACTAGCTAACTCGAAATTTCAACTTAGTAAATTTGGAGTTACGTACATCAAATTTAGTAACTTGAAATTTCGAGTTAGTAACTTGAAATTTCGTGTTAATAAATGACATACACCTGGCGCTAATCTCTGTCGTACTAATCCCGTAACAGCTGATATTTTAAATAGTCTAACAAGCTGTAAGTAAAAGTATAGTATAGAAATCATGAACTAGCAAGACGAAAAGAAGAATATCATATTCATTTTATCTTTAACAAACAAGTACTGAGTATCTTATCAAACTGAAACTGTATGCAATTAACCTAGCTTATATATCCTTATTACAAGTCCAGATATATATGTTTACCTATTTGTTATTATAGATAACAATTGATCTTAAGTCAGTGTTTTTATATCATCCTAATTATAATATACCAACGGGCTTGCACTACTCTACGTAATTACGTATTGTAATATATAAAAGATATAACAAAATACATAGAAGAGAAAATCAGCCGAACACTAGAGCAATCAGTGAAGGCGATTAATACCCTCAGATGCCACTTTGAGACAAGGAAAGTAAAATATTTTGATAATGATCTTTGCCCTTCAAATGTGACCCTGACCTCGAACCTAATGATCTGCTGGATTATAATCTCTGTCTGTCGTGTTAATGAGGTTTACGATTGGTGCTAGTTTTATGAATATCCTTTCACTGGCAAAGAAGATATAGAGCAGACATAAATTCAAGCTATTTTAACTTTGTCCTCTAAATGTGACTTTGACCTTGGACCTAATTAATGACCTAGGTTGAACACTTTGTATGCCGCCTGAATGAGGGTATTTATTTGTTTACTCTTTTGTTCTCTATTTTGTTCCTTTAGCCACGTAAACGAAAAACAGGCACATAAAAGCTTACGGAATGAAAAAGTAGTTATAGCCACCTAAGTATGCAAATGTAAGCCGAACATGCGTGTCTCCAATATAGCCATCTTATACTTTAAATCTGGGGATTTAAAAATAGTTTATTGAGAAAACGTTTTATTCATAAATACAGATCATATTGTTACTAATATTGGCTTAAATTAAAGGTGTTACTATAAACAGAGTTACATGTACTAAATTTAGATCAGGAATTTCACACTTGTTTCTATTTATAGTTAAACGGGTATTCGAATACAACGTTGTTAAAAGAGATAATATATTGCATTAAACAGTAAACATTATAATTATTGACATTTTATTTATAAATAATATAATTTCAAGTAAAGATGTGTTTAAACAAGTGAATAAATCATCAAAGAAAAGAGGAGGGAGAACCCTGCGAACGTTTTAAATTTTGTTTTCTCTTTAATATCAAAAGGTAATATTTTATGTTGATTTATATTGCACTTTTCTTATTCAAATTTCAGATGTGTTTTGTATTCCGCTTACTTTATTAGATATGATTTTATTGTGAAAAACATCAGGTGCACAATTTCTCAATCTGAATAACAATTCTGTGAGGTTTGATGACTCCAGGTGAAATACTTTTTGAGATATGCACGACACAAATCCGGACAGGCGGGGCGGGGATGGGGGCACAGAAATACCAATAACTGACTGGAAAAAGGTAACATGAATGAAATAACACTAACTACAATAAAACAGTATTACTCCTTTAAGTTAAAGTTTAAGTATATTCTTAAAGCGACATAAAACCCAACCAAAAGCTTGCAGTGATTCATTCTATACACCGGTCACCTCTGAAATATCAGACTTAGACTCAGACTCAGAATCTGAATCAGAAAGCAAAACTCACAGTACCACCAGTATATGTTCTAAACAATATTTGGAGAGTTTGTAGCCTGGCTCAAAATTGATCTAATACACGATCTAAAAGCTGAATTTAAGCTTAAAGTAGAAGCCAGAACTAAAGAATTACGTGAAGAGGTATCGCAACTACGAGAGGAGGTTAATCCATAACGTAATTGTGTGAAAACGCGGTCGATAAATCATTATCTTTTAAATTATATGATAACAGACGAATTTTATATAAATCATGAATCAAGATATAGACCTTTTAGGGTACTCTGTTGTGATGTTTCAGCTATGTAGTTTATTGTTTTACATTTGTATTTCTTTTTGATGTCTTCTTTCCAAATTCTTGTTGCACTGTTTTTATTGTTGCCGCCGCCCCGCTCCGTTTTCAATACTAATGACACAATGACCCTATTTTGTTCGCGAACTTATTTTCAGAATGAATTATCTGTGTCGAGCATATATAAATTTCAAATTTGTAGTTACTTATAGGCAACGCACACAATTCAATAAACAGAATCACTCCTTTCAGTTACATAAATAATCTGTCTTTAATGTTAAATGATCTCTTAAATATGAACTATTTGTTATTTATTGTGTACTTGATAAGTATGTCTGGTGATGTTGAAATTAAGCCGGGTCCTCTTATTAATAAAGAACACTGCCTTTCAATATTCCATCAGAATATTCGGAGTATACGGAATAGATTTGACTTCATCACAGAAAACTAGAAATGGATGTCCTATGCTTCATAGAAACTAAACTGGATTCAAATATACAAGACACAGAATTACAGTTATCGGGCTTTTAATATATGCTCAGGAAGGTTAATTCTTGTCATTCAGGGAGCTTTCTAGTTTATATATCCAAATTCTTAAGGCCTAAAAGATCATGTAACTTAGAAAGTATACTTCCAGTCCAGAATCAGTTTGGTTGGAAATTAAAGATAAAAATCTTATTTATTATGTTCAGTACATAGAACACCCCATTATAAGGTAGATTATTGGGATAAACTGAACAGTTGTCTTGAAATGGCATTAGAATTAAGGCAACAGTTAATAATTGTTGGAGACATAAATGAAGATTAATTAAATATAAATAATCAAAAATTTAAAGATGTACTTTTAGTTAATAACATGACCAACATTTTATTAGTTCACCGGCAAGATTTACGTAAAATACGGCTAGAATGTCATGTAAGACTATACGAAATTTAAACTTACCTTATATATTATCATTCCCACCCGACCTTCATTATATAGATGTCTTATAGAATATATTTCAATAATACTTCCTTTATACTTTTTTACTTAATTATATTTATCTATTCTTTTCACAATAAAGTATTTCTGTATCTAACATTGAAATATTATCTAAATTATATGGTTTACTATACATGCATATTTTACATGAATATCTTTGTATATCCTAGATTTAGGTCTCCAGATCATCAATTCTGATCATGAGTGAAATTTTCTTTTCATTTCATTTTTAGTAACAATTCTTGTGTTTCTGTATTTAAGGTCCCCACGTCCTCATCAAAGTAAAGCGTTCATGTCTGCTTTCTCAGCTGCAAGTACATCGCTGTTAGGTCCCAGGGTCCCCATGTCCCCAGTTTTACATATATATAAAGTCAGTAAAATCCTTGTGCAGGTCTAATATATATAAAAGTTAAATTTCCGAGAAAAAACAGCAGTAGACTTCTGCGGTTTTTTTTTTCAATAAAAAACTTAAAAAAACTTTAACTGTTCTGGATTTTACTGAAACATATTAAAAGCAACACAGAAAAGAAATATATAAAAAAATAACATGAATACTTTTGTTTTTAAAAACTTTCACATTCAAAAATGATACTTCTTCAATACTTATGTTTCTACACACATTATCACACATTCTCACTTGATCTAAAATATTTTTATGTCATATTTTTATTGTTTATGTAGAAGAATGAGATACAGAAGATTGTGGTAAGGTTGGTTGATCTATATAAATATCAATAAAATGATGCCCTAAAACTATATAAAATGATGAAAGAACAGCCAGCAGAGTCCATTTTTACTAGAATCGTTTTGACAATCTGATTTATTACTTAGCAGATAGTCTCTGCAGTTGTACATTACAGTTAGTTGCTGATTTCTTTTCGTTCAGGAGCTGCTGTCATTCCAGATGAAGGGCCCATTGGATTTGCTTGCAGGATATCTTTCTTTCTTATGTAGGGGTTTTGTAAAATAGTAATAAGAGTATCTTCAAATAACAAATTTTAGAGATAACATTCAAAAGAAGTAAACATATTCATTTCAATAAATATTATGCATTTTTGTAAAAAGTATAAATTCACCTTTGTATGAAACAAAATTTCAGTGTATAGTTTGTTTTATGTGTTTAATGTTGTTTTTCAACAATAATTTTGTTATTCAATAATAATCATTTTACCTTACCAGTATTCCTGGATTGCTTATTTGCTCACTGCAAGTAACTGACAACTTTTCAAAGTCCATCAACAGTGTAGGATGAAGTCAAACCAAACATGCAACCCCTTGATTCATAGCCCTGCGCTCTACCTACTGGTAATTTGAAATGAGTTTAAATTATATACCTCTGTCTCATATATGAAGGGTTTCTACCATATTTTAGAGCTAGTTTCATCGTTATATTTAAAAAAAATACAATCTGAAAATACCTTCTTTCAACATGTCTTTACGGCCTACTTCTTAAATTGACATATACAGTAAATGATATGCACAAATTTTAATACTGTACAGAAATGTTTATATATTATGGCCTTTATTTTTTAAAAGGCAGAATACATGCGCTATTTTCTATCCATCTTATTTATAAGTATCAAAAAAAAGGATAACTTTTTTAAATCTAAATATTCATCTTGCAATAAGGTATACGAAACGCATTTTAAATAGATCCGCATGATTCTAATAATATATTTGTAAAACCTAAATTGAAAGATGATTTTAAATCAAAGTATGCATAATGCAAAATAGTGTGACAGATTGCCGGCAGATGAGAAATAATTTATTCTGCCTTTAAATTATCAGTTACACAATAGACATGGCTTGTCGCTGTTGTTTCATTTCCTACCTGTTTTAACACAGTGGCTGACAAATTCCCTACATAAGTATACAATCAATATAATCACCACCATATCTTCTGTGATCAGAAATTACCATGCATAATGTTTCGTCTGAGTACAAGATAACTGCATTTTGGAATGTCTTCATATGAAACATAATGGACTGGTATAAATTTGTATAAGATATAATAATGTGTTTACAGATATTAAAATATTATTTTCTTTTGCATTCAAACAATTTATTGAAAAAAAATAGTATAAAAATGTTTTATCTCCATTTATTAAGTGTTTGGCACAAAACAGTATAACTGCTGTTTCTTTCGTTTTTAAATTGAATATTTGAAAACAAATCCTTATTTTGTGAACTTGTTAAGGGTTTTGCTTTCATAAAGGAGTAAGTTATTCTAGTGCTAATTCATATACTGTGATAAAGTTGGTCCCATAATCATTCTATTAATATTCACTAAAGAAACTATATTATTTCTTTTAATACACATGTACAACATTTGAATGAACTTTGTACACGAAACAAATATCTAAGATAAAATAATAGTCCTGAAATGAAGGAAACAAATAATTGCATTAAATTCTTTTGCGTAGAAAGAACAGAATAAAATAACATTTTTTATGCTAGACATTATCAGACGTATCAATATTTCTTTGATAATAAAATAAGTTTTGAAAGTTAAAAATCTATCTAGGCCAGAGTAATTTCACTTAAAAAGTAGTCTATTGCCATGATGTGTTAGGTTTATGGTACGCCACATAGATGCTTCAGTTATGAATGTATTACATTTTCTGCAAGATGATCAAAATGTTATTCTATAGTGAAAATATGTTTAAAAATGGTCAATACCATGGAAGTTTTTCTTTCTTTTTCTTTTAATATCTCAGACTACCTTTTTCCTGGGACACAATATCAAGTTTTGATTACCCGGTAGTTAAACAGTAAATAGGGTTGTGGGCTTAATTTTTTGCTAAATTGGTGGAGAAATTTGGACCTCACACAAGTTTTCATAATATATGTTTATGCGAAAATCACAATTTCGATAATAATTTTGCGAATATTGCTTTTTTCAATGCAACATTGTAGAATTTTATGAAAAATCTCATAGTCGCAAATAAAATGTAATATATGGTCTATAAAGTGATAAAATGAAATTGATAGGTATGTATGCTTGTTTTTGAGATATTTGTCCACGATTAAAGAGATCTGCATATTACACGCTGAATTTGATTATTATTTGGAATTATTTAACGATTCAAACCTTTTAAAGTCATATCTTATCTTTAGAAAAATAGTAACGTATCTGTTTAATTAAATTTACTCACAGGTAGCCTTTAATTCATAAAACGATTTTCATTCATGTATACCGAGTCCTGACTTTATTCTAAGTTATTTGGATAAATGACCTTACGCCACTATATTTGGTTATCAGACATGCAGAACTACCTTAAGGTAAAAATGTTGAAATAATATCTATAGAAATGCATATAGAAAATAGATGTAGAATTGAAGAATTGAAGATTTTAACAGAATTGTTTACAGAGTATATTCCTAGTAGACAAGGTTTGAGATCGTCTGAAAATTCTGAATGTCGTTATGTTGTTCCATACAACAAGTGCAAAACAATCAATGATAGAAGTTTCTGTACTATTGGTCCAAAACTTTGGAATGAACCGCCGTTAAAACTACGCAAAAGTAGATCACTTGACACATTAAAAAAATATCTTAAGACACTGTATTTCAGAGATTTTGCGGGATTGTTTTAAATTTTTGATAAATGTTTATCATGCGAAAACAGCAGGTGATAGTTCTTAAATTTTTGTAAAAGGTTTTACATTTCAACATTTATATCTCCAAGGTTTGTTTAATAAACGCACTTGTTGGTAAGGCTCTATGGGTAGGGTAGTGTGTAGTATTTCATTCTTAAATAGTATATGATGGCACCATTAACCGGGGGTTTTGAACCCCTATATGCAGCTCTTCTGGGCGTACCAGATGCTTAAAGCAATGGTATTGGCAATAGGGGTAAAATTACCTCAAGGGGAGGGGTGCGGTCATGACTGTTTATTACAATAAGACTGTTATTATTGTTATTGTCATTATTAATATTGTTATAATAACTATTATTATTATTATTATTATTATTATGTACAACGCCATTGAATATATCATTGGATAGAAATAAGCGTTTAATCAAATTATTCAGTTTCAAGTTCAGTTTCAGTAAGAAATTAAGTTTTATTACTTGATAGATTTTTCATTTATCAACTATCATTTCTTATTTCTGCTTTTTAATTGATATAGATATAAAGGCAAAGCAATTTAATTCCTGTGATATCATAACAACCGCTATAAAGTTGCCTTAATAAAATCTGTATGAGAAAATTTAGTAAACGTGGGAAACCTCTCTCTCACTTACCCGTCATCCACGACAATTATCTTATGTATGTACGTGAACATGTTTAGCACATTAATATCATTGTGGTGTGTTTCTGCAAATCCGGTGTATACTTGACGTGTACAAAATATCTACATTAGATTACATTATATGTAACTTAATCATCCAGACGAGTACAACATTAGTTTTCTCAAAAGGTTATCTCTACTACACATGTTGTTGCTGCTGCTGTTGCTGCTGACGATGATGATGATGATGATGATTATGATGATGATGATAATAATAACAATAGTAATAATGGCATCGATGATAATGATAGTAGTGTTGATGTGTTCAAGCATAACCAAGAAAATGGGCGCCATGTCGCAGCAAGATTGATTTACCAAGAATTAAGCAAAGAAAATACAGATATGACTATAAAGTTTAATGTTTGTTAAGATGAACATACAAGACACTTATTGAATTAATAGATTAAACCTCCTAATGTACAACACAAGTTAAAAACTGTTTTAAATAATCCATATAAAATATTGAAAACTTTATATCAATGTTATGTTCGTTGATATTTCATAATATTGTGAAGTATATACTACTGATAATGACTTCTTTCTTATGTTATGCATTTTTCTGTATGATTAACGCAGTAGAGAGCGTTTTACATATTCGAAAGACTAGATGACAATTATTACTTTCACTAATATATACAGTGGAAGAAATTTCTGAACATTTTGTTACTTTCGGCGTTATAGTAAAGTACATACAGTAGAGAATTATGTATGTGATAGATGTGTAAACTCACATAATTTATATCCTCTTGCAGGAAGCTAATGTTTATTTTATAGATAGTCACTGTACTGGAATAATATCTTTGACAGCCTATATTACTTTTATTAGGAAAGCACATTAACTCTTGTACTAGACCAAACTGCGAAAAAAGAAGTTCTTGAAAGCAAAACTGTTTTCTAAACAAAATGACCTTTGGTTTCTTTTCCTTAAAATGAAAGATTAAAACTTGTACACAAAAATGAAAAGGAGCCCTTAAATATTTCAATTTGGTTTCGAAACTGAACAGTTTCTAACAGGGAATTGTAAGTTTTATGTTTAACAATCCATAAGCAAATGTAATCGAAGAAAAATAAAAGATGTTCAAAGTGGCTTATCGGCTTTGATAATTTTAAATTAAAAATCTCCTGTCACCACCATTGAAGGTCTTAGAATAGTGTATAATATAAATGTTATCGTCTTAAATCTTAAGAGAATTCACGGTAAACCTAAAAACATGACACACGTTATTAATAAGTACCGATCATAGTGTTTATGATATCAAATGTTACTTTAAATAGTACCAACAGTGTTAAATTTAGGGTAGGAATTTCCTTTATATATTTTCAATATATTTTGATATGTAAATGGATTATAAATGGAAAGAGGATGGATAACTGCATGGATAAGTTGTGTTAATTTACATAGTACATGCAAAAGGTAATATTTTCTTATGTTCTTTTCTTGAAATGAAAGTCGTGTACATATTTTATTATCATTTAACAGGATATGCCTAGTTTTTGTGCATTAGGGTTCTTGTTGTTGTTTACACATTTCGAAATATTCATTTTACTTTACAACAGAGCTTTCTTTTGCATATTTAATAAATGTTTTGTTTCAAAGATACCGTTTTCGTAATTTCTATTTATACAAAAGAAACGTATTTAATTTGGGTTCAACTTTGTGTTGTTTCCGACCTATATACTATATAGTGTTATTATTGTTGGCGCATAAGCAATGTTACTTCAAGTACTGCTGTAAGTACTGAAATTAAGTCAAGACAGGTATCCAAAACCTGCCTTACCAGTCTCATTTTCATTCATCGTAATATTCAGTTTATAACTTAAAATATTTTATTTATGCACGATTAATTTTAAATTTTTACAATGTACTTAAACAATAAATAAAGGAAGGAAATAGAGAGTGGCATACATTTTTGGTAAGATAACATTTTTCAAATTATTCTATTTTTCGTTATATTTTGTTTTTAACTTCAATTGAAAAGCATGTGCATTTTTTTCAAATGTGTTATGTGTTTCACAACATATGTGTACCCTTTCCTAAAGAAATCATGAGAATAATATTAGAAATTTACAATGACAATGAGCACTGCTATTAAATTTGAAATGCATATATGTAAGTGTGATATCTTTTTCGTTTGCTTTGTATTAGAACATTAGTTTAACAATCTCATTTAACCACTACCTGTAGCTTCATATAATTTTTACCAAACTTAAATTATAAATTGAAACTGTCTGATTCGTTCAAAGATCTAAGTAACACGTGTATGAAAATTTAGTTGCCTTTTTATGTAAACATTTAAACATTTTTTTGTAAGCAAATAATAATTTCTTACAGGTAAAGCAAAACACAGTATAAATGTATAGAGTCACTAAAAACTGGATTTTTTTTTGTTAACAGTCGACTGTTACTGCACGGCATTTAATTATGAATGTAGCTTTACACACACAATTTATTCATATTTTAGGAATGTTAAATATATTTGATGAGGAGTTTCTGCATTTTAAGGAGCGATGGTCATTAGATATCTTTGATAACAGTACTTTCATATCCAAATTAAACAATAATTTTGTTTAAATTAAAATTCTATTTTTTTAAATTTCTCAACACATTTAAAGTAATTCGAATATAGTGTTGTTTTTGTTGTTGTTTTTTTTTCTTTCTTTTGAACAGCATTTTTATGTTAAGCTTGAATGTTGAACATCATCATGTTAAATAAGCTGTTTTTGACGTAAGTGGGGGATGCGATAATATTATAACAGATCTGACGTTACAAAAATTCCGTTTCAAGTAACTGGCATTCAGTGAGGCAAATGTCAAATTACAGTCATTCGTAATACTTAAGACATCCCCCATCCCTATTGTCCAATTAGGGTTTTGCTGAAGTCTGCTACATCGACTGAGATTGTTTTTCGTGAGACCTCGGACGCTTGATTTCGTATCCAGACATTCTTTTTTGATCGTACCAAGTGGGAGCTCGTTGGCGCTAACCACAGTTTGATGGCGGGGATCTTGATTTCTGTTGCCTTGGTATTTAAGGGGAATCAGAAATGGCATAGCTTTATGCAACTGATTCATTTATACGGTTCCTAGCATACTGGGGTACATTGTTATTAGAAACTCTTGATGCTTGTGTTTCTGCACATAATAATTATAGTCCCAAAGTGGAAATACTTTTTTCACAATTTTTACGTTCATACTGCTCTTTGCCGGGTAAACTAAACTAACCTTACCGACTGGCCTTAATTGTGATCTGAGGTCAGTGTACTCAGCCCATATTCTTTCCCTAGCATCGCCAAAAAGACAACTTGTTGAATCTTTACCAGAATTGGAAAAAAAACGCATTTGAAATTCGAACTGCAAAATGCAAAATAGAAAATATTTCGCGGTTTGCAATTGAAATTACAAGTACAGGAATGATTTTAAAGCCTGAAAATCATTTTCTCGGAAAGCAAATCGCGGTATATATTTCTTGAACCGCAAAATTAAAATCTAGCATAAAACTGCTGTTCTTGACACTTTTCGAGGATGTTTTAACAGGAGAGTAAACGTGTTCTCGTGTTCATGTGCTCTATTAAAACAGTTCTTTTTATATATGCGCGTTTTATGCAAAATTGCGTTAACGCATGTTCATTTCGTGTTATAACATCATCAGATATCCGTCGGGATACGTTGGTACTCTCGCCCTACCGAGCTTTGGCACCAACCGATCCCTCGGGATTCGCCAGATGTTATAACAAGAAAAAAAACGTGTGTTATCCATACATTCATTTTGAAATGCAAAGCGCAAATGAGAATGAAATGTTTAATTAAAAATTCTGAAAAGTTAAAAATATTAACATCTTTCTCAGAAAGTGAATCGCGATCAATTTCTTAAACAGCGAAAAAATCATTTTTCAATTTGAAAAGCAAAGCGCAAAATATTTTGCAGTTAGTAATTAAAAATGCAAAGCGCAAAGGTGACTGAAAAGTTCGATTTTAAAGCCTGATATATATTCATTTTTAAATACTGAAAAGCTCAAAACATCACAATTCATATATATAATGAATAATAAGTAAAACTTCATTTTGCCATTCAAATCGCAGAAAAGAAAAACGACGTGACTGAAATATTCAATGTTAAAGCCCGAGTTGCTCAAAATAGTAACATTTTTCATGGAAAGCGAATCGCGGATTATATATATCTCTCGAACTGCAAAATAAAATTCATTTTGCATTCGAACTGCAAAGTGCAAAATGCAAAATATTTTACAGTTTGCAATTCAAATTACACAGTGCAAATTAGATTGAAATCTTTAATAATAAGGCCTGAAAGGCAAAAAATAATAGACTATTTCTTAGAAAGAGAATTGCCGTTCATATATATCTTGAACCGCAAAATAAAAATTCATTTTTCAATTCGAACTGTAAAAGGCAAAATGTTTTAAGGTTTGCAATTCATATTAGAAAGTGCAAATTAGATTGAAATGTTAAATTTCAAAGCCAAAAGAATGCGCTTCATATGTATCGTGAATCGCAAAATAAAAATTCATTTTGCAATTCGAACTGCAAAATGTAAAATGTTTTGCAGTTTGCAATTCATATTACAATGTACAAATTAGATTAAATTGTTAAAGTTTCAATCCTAAAAAGCTCAAAACAATAACAGCTTGCTTTCTCGGAAAGCAACGCGGTTCATACAAATCTTGAATTGCAAAATAAAGATTCATTTTGCAATTTGAATTGCAAACTGCAAAACAGTTGGTGGTTTTCAATTTGAATCGCAATCTGCTAAACAGTTTGCAGTTTGCAATTCGAACTGCAAAATGCAAACTAGTTTGCGGTTTGCAATTCGAATTGTGAACTGCAAACTGCAAACTGCAGACCAACTTAACGCCTATAAATATTCATAATTTTCGATGACATTTTGTATCATTTGTTTAGGATAGAGCGTTATTGATGTGTCTGAAATTTCAGTAAATGTGAAGGGTGTAATCATTGTCAATTTAAACATTTAACCTGTGCGTTTTTAAAGTCTATGGGTGTATTTCCTAATGCCCGTTGTTCAGTTTTGAAATAAAATTAATAAAAAAATTTATATCAATATTTAGAGTTAGTTGTGAGAGAAAGATGCTCAATATGTTATCTCTGTTTTGTTTATTCTGAACAGATGGCGGATAAATACTTCAGACTTGTGTGTTTTGTGGTGAACATATGTCCAGAACCTTTAAGAGAATTTTTCATCAAGCTTGCTAAGTGTGATGCTGGTACATCTTATTCGAACATTTGCTCATATCTTTCCCAACGACATCGAGACGTGATAGAACTTAAAAGGAGGAGAAAAATTAGGGATGACCAGTTCAATTTACTGTATCCTGGTCAGGGCATCGCTGATGTAAACAAGTGGGATGTTACTCTGCTTATTACATTAATTACGGAAATGTTTCCTGCGAGCCTTAAGCCTATTGAAAAGTTTTCTATCGATGAAATTCGCGCGATAAGAAACCAGTTGCAGCATCTTTCGAACACTTCAAATATGTCTGATAAAGACTTTGATAGCTATTGGGATCGTCTCGACAGTGCGACAATGACTCTAGCCAAACATACATTCAGCGTCACATCTGAAGCTGAGTTTCGTAAGAAAATTGACAATGCTAACACTAGCCACCTACCTGATCTGGGGGATGCATTACGTCTATGGTATGAGGAAACTATTCGAGAAATGGCAGACACTATTAATGAAATGGCTGACACAATTAATGATATGAAACACAAATTAGATAAAGTTGAGTCAGATACAAGGGAAAATACGTCAATCCTAAGACAAGTAACTGTCGCGAAGTCAGGACATGCAGGTAAGTATCTGAGTAAGTTATATATTTTTTCCAGGAAACCCTTCGCACAGTACCGGCCAAGGAATACAATTTTCCTGATTGGAAACGTATTATCAATTTACCAAAGCATTATACATAATTCTGACACGACCCAATTTATTTCCCTATTGAACAAAGAAGGCAAATATTTGGTGAATATCTTCAAAGATTTAGATAATTATATTTAATAACGTATTAGAATCGAAATGATATATCGCATACAGTGCTTTGCTTTTGAATAAAATCAATGTTTTGTCGTTCTCTTGATATAATTCCGTTGTATTTTAACTCCAAACAATGATTTATTTAACGACATAACACTGTTTGGGATATATTATTTCGTAAATAATGCATTTAACTCTCGTTCTAATCTCGTAGTAGAAAATATGTTTTTCTTACTAAGTTCAGTAATATAATTACCATTAAAACATTAAAGAAATGATTCCGTTTTCCAAAACTTAAGTATTGACAATGATATGGTCTTAATTTAGCGATTGTCTTAATTCTGAGTTCTGCCTTATCAGTTTTCCTGATAATATGTATACTTATTAAAGCATACAGACACTGAATACGCATCATGTTGGATTCAAATAGTCCCCTCTCTCTCTCTCTCTCTCTCTCTCTCTCTCTCTCTCTCTCTCTCTCTCTTTGCTCTGTAGAGCAATTTTCCTTTTTTTTCTTTGCAATTTTTTTTTGCTGAAATCACATGACAGATCTATGTTTGACATTTAGGTAGCATTTTTATAATTAAATGATAACATGACAGAAACTGTCATTGAAACTTAGATTATACACTATCACTAAAATTTGGTGTCTCATTTTAGCTGATCTTGCAGCTTGTGTGTTTGACTGAAATACTTTTCTTGCGTCAAACATGGCCCCCACTTTTCGTTTGATTTTATTCAGCACTGACAATATTCTTCAAGAAAAAGTAGGCTACAGACATCTAAATGGATCCTGATGTGTGCTTCAGCCATTGGAAATATGTCAATCTTATATAGAATAAAGAATAACAGCTATATAACCTATATGGAACCATTGGCAAAAATTGAAATCTGGCCAGATGAGCGTGGAAATGGACTATTTTGATAAGAATTGGATAGAAAATGATGATTTTATTGCAATTTTGCTGTCAAAATGGTTAAAGCTAAAAACTGTCACATGTTCACTGCTTTGGGTGTAATTGTTTTTTCAAAAGCTGCATATGTGTAGACTAAAGATTGATCATTTCTAGCAGTCAAAGGTAAAAATAAACTAGTTAACAATTAGGTTAACTGATTGTAAATTAAGTCGCAACAGCTGTTTTTGGCAACATTTGACGTGTTGTTGACGTTACTGAAAATGCCTTAAAACCTTTTTTCATGCCTTTAGATTGCTTGTACATTTCAAATGAAACTGGCATAATTTTAGAGAAGAATGTATTTCTTATACAGACACTAAATAGGTAAATGGCGCGAAAAATGTAGTAGTCGCAAAATGGCGGCTTCAAATTGTCCTTAGTTTATTTCTTTTGCTCAATATAGCTATTTTCATTGTTTTCTTTGCATTTTTTTTCTGGGATCATATGACAGATCTATGTCATGTAGGTAGCATTTTCATAATGAAATGATAACATGACAGAAACTGTCATTGAAACTTAGGTTATACACCACGACTAAAATTTGGTGACACATTTCTAGCTGATTTTGCAGTTTGTGCGTTTGACTTGGACCAAACATGACCACCACTTTTCGTTTGATTTTTATTCAGCACTGACAATATTATTCAAGAAAATGTAAGTTACAGACATGGATCCTGATGTGTGCATCAGCGATTGGAAATATGTCAATTTTATCTAGAATTAAAAAGAACAGTTTTTGAGTGTGTTGTTACTTTACACACTCGTTTCTATTCCCCGTTAAATTACAATGGTAGGAAACATCAATATTTTTCAATACGCTGACGCCAGTATTTCACATCGGGTGCGTGACGTAATTTAATGTGTGTCTTTGCATTAATTCTTTTATTTAGTTCAGTATTGTTTATCTTATTCTGGCCATTGAACAAATTCATTATATTTACGTTACATTTAAGTGTAGATACGTATGTAATAAAAAGATTATCATCTTTGCATCAGGAAATATGCACTCGTTCTTTAGCGGAAGATTATTGCGCTCCTAATTTTGCGCAATATTTCCGTTGCAGAACTCGTGTATATTTCTCGTTTCAAAGCTAATAACCTGTAATTATCTAGATCGATTTTTATGGTATGGCCTCGCTTTATTTAGATACTCGGTACAATCGGGTTGATATTGTCGCTGTTGTATTTTTTTTTATTTTTTGTTTGCTAACGCATATAAAGATATGCCATTGAGCACTCGTTAGTTCGAACGTTCATTGGCAATGACAAATTAACGCAAAATGTAATCAGAACGAAGATGTATGAAATTTTCATTTCGAGTTCTTTCTAGTTGTCGCTTACCCGTCAAAAATATCTAAAACTATTTTGATTTACACCATAATGTCGTTTATTTCTTTTAGGAGACAAACACAAACGATTCAAAACTGTAGATAACATACTGGTTCAACTTCAAGGTTTGTACATAATTCTACATTTCTTTTTATTTGTGTCACTATTATGCTACGAAGAATGTGTAAATCAGCTACTCTATTATACAGTGAATGACTTTTATAACTCAACACCTGGTTTCATGTTTTCTTCTCTGCCACATATGAACAGATTTGCATAAAACTGATACAATGTTAAATGATAATCTCATTTTCATAAAACATCACAAGGAAAATTGTCGGAAGTAAAATCATTTAACTGTTGCGTTTAAAAATAGGGGCCCTTTAAATCAAAAGTCATATAATCCGCAAATCCCATATGACTGCAATACACTTTAAACGTATAGAATTGAAGAAATTCAAATCAGTGTGTTTCCTCATTTTTCAATTCCAAATAATGGTAATGAACAGTCGTCAGTATTTCAAAATCCGTGTATGCAGTAAACAGACCATAAGCTTAACATCTCGTTTTTCCGCGGATTAATATTGAGCTGCTAAAGTCGCGCATTATCTCGTCTACAGAACTCGTGTATATTTCTCAATACAACTAAATCACACTTGTAGAATGTTATCCTATGTCCAATTAAGGGCGGATTCTAAACCTTCGCGAGTGAAAGTTTGGCTGCAAATTGTTTAACCTCGCAGAAGCGAATATTTGCACAAAGCGATCAGCACCAATTCGCACTCATAATGTATCCATTCTTGATTGAAATATTTTATACTTGACAAAGATAACAACAGAAAACATATTGTGGTGTTAGAAAACTTGATGAATACTAGTATACAAAACAACCATTTTTGTTGGGTTTAACGTCACACAGACAGGATTATAGGTCATATGGCGACTTTCCAGCTTTTGATGGTGGAGAAAGACACCAGGTGCCCCTCCGTGCATTAGCTTATCGTAGGCGGGCAATAAAATAATCATGTATTACGGTTATGAATCATTCAGGTTTAGAGCCTACATCTTGTATATGTAAAATCAATTATGTCTGCCTATACATGTTGGTAGTTTTTCTCCGTTAGATTTTCATAAACAAAACGACCAAATGAATTGAAACATGTCATTTAAAAAACAAATGACTATATTATAATATAACTGCATAATAGTGCAAAGAGTAGCCTGGGAATCCAGTCTGACAATTTCTAACTTTTTTTTCTACCTGCAAATTGACAGTTGATAATATCAGAAACTCGATGAATGCCAATTAACACTAATCAGCGCAAATTAAATGATATATTTAATGCATAAATATTAGGTATGATTTCTTCTGACAAAGCACAAATATTGTCAACGGCTTCCCAGGCTATGCAAAGAGATTAACATCAAACTTATGAAATAATATGACACCCATTATTATATTTTCTGTAACTTTTATGCATGTAAATCAAATGTTGGGTACAACTAACCCGCCACATATTGCGAACCGCAGACTGGCATTTATATTTAGTGTGTGCCTGAGCTTACTATCATAACCTGCATTTTGCACTACCACCCAACAAACAAATTCCACAATAATCGAACGATGCACGCCAAATATTGATATCTTGTACATGTAATACATGTATCAATTAATAGTATCTCCAGACTACTTATTGCACATATAAAATATGGTGTTCAGAATACGTGTTCTTTATATAAGTTACAATTATTTCATATAAAGATAACAACACTGTAATCATTTCTATAAGGCCTTCATGTGCATTAATTGTGTTAACGTAAGCAGGACTTAGGCCGGTGGTAGGGGACGTGAGGGATGTTGCACATTAAATTACCTCTCTGGAACAGATTTAATCAAACCGAGTCTGCGGTTATTTTGTTTGGTTGCGTAATATGCTTCCAAAGGATCTTCTTATCTGTTTTCTTATCGTTTGTATTACAAAATAAATTAAAAGGAAAACTATAGTGTCAACTTTTCGATCAAGAAGCATTATCAAATGACCTTACGTTTAATTTATTGTAGACTAGGATTTGTCCAAAAGTTGTATTAACTAAATTTAATTACCAAGTATGCTAAATCATAGAATCAAACATTACTTATCATCTGTCACCTATTTCTACCAGCTGGCTTTGAGACAACAATGAAGGAATTGCCAGACAGTTTCAATGCCCCTGTGGAAGAAAACGATATCCGAACAAAACTTAGAGATAATCACTACGTGGTTGTAACCGGAAGTTACAATAGTCGTTATTTTGAAACAGCACTTGCAGCCATAAAAGGAATGGATTACAATTACAAACGAAGTGTCGAAATGCACAAGTCATCGGATTGGCGCCATATCGATCCTGAAGATGTTGATTTCGTCCTATGCAGAGACCCTTTTGGGAACTTTTCGTATGATGAAAGCAAAGCTAAAGCTATGGCAGATATATTCAACAGCATGATGCATACAACAAAAGGAGATGAGAACAAAACTATAGACCTAGTCATAGTAACAGACCTGAAGATTCTGACAGAATGCAAAAAATATCACGATCATGACATTCTGGAAGAAATAGTGAAGGTTTTTGATGATACAAGTGAATCACGACCGGCGGACCTTACCCTTGGTATGACAAAGTCGATTATGATTTACGTTTTAGTCCGCTATTGATTAAAAGCCAATTATGAAGGATGTAAGCTTGCACTCGGTTTGATATTTTATTTATTTTCGTCTTTTTAATAAGTTTGTGAGGCACGGGTGGATAAAACCATCAACTACTACAATACGATGTATCGCATGCCAGAGAAAGAGGTCAAAGATTTAAGGACATTTTTATCCAGTTTATAACTCTTTGCGCATGATTGATATTTAAACATCACAAACAATTACAATCACAAGACTATATTTAGAACGCTAGCTAAAATGTCAAGCCAACACGTACAGGTCAAAGATTTAAAATAATTTTCTTGTTATGCATCAAAGAATAATACAGATAACAAGAAACCAAGATCCGTAATTCAAATGCCAACGTCACAGTAACACGTCAAAAAGTTATGGTGTCTTTTCTTGTTTAATAAATAGTTTGATATTAAGATAATTTGAGGACAAAAGATCACCACAACAAGACTACGAAACTTTTTATCACTAATAACAAACTTTATATAGCTTTATACAGTAGCAGTCCTTGCATTGCCATGTTATACTTCCTTCCATTATTCATGCGGGTGTCTATTTCAATAATAAAGCGTCGATCTAACGTTTCTAGGCTTATAGGCTAGTAGATTCGTATACTTATTGTTCATTTGTACATGAAACTTGATAAAATGATTGTCCGTAAAGTATATAGATATTTAGACAAATACATATCGTTACGCTATAGATAATAACATAATCCGGAACTATATATTGTTTTATGCGCCTTTGAAATTTCATTACGTTACTCTCTCTCTACGAGAGGAAATATTCACATCTCATGAATTTTTAGCGTTCACGTAATTACATATGCATAATTTAAACGCATAATAAAGCAAATATCTAATAAAACCAGTTTAGAATGTTCAGTCATGATAAAATACAAGATGGCTCCTAGTGTCTGACCATACCATGTTTGATTTCTTGTCCATGCAATTTTTCATGAAATTAATAACATATATTATGAGAAATATGTACACGCGTCTACTAGTATTTGCAATATATTTGTATGTGGTGTTATATTTCAGGGTGTAGAAATAAGAATATGACCTCGAACTGTTTTCAAGTACTATATTTGGTCATATTTAAACGTATCTTTATTTTTTTTATCAGCGTTTTTTTATGCCCCCACTTTGGGGGGGGGGGGGGGGCATATAGATTTGCTCTTGTCCTTCCGTCCGTCCGTCCGTCCTTCCGAAAATGTTGTGTCGCGCGTAGCTCTGAAAGTATTTGACGTAGAGTCACAAAACTTTACAGGAATGTTGGTCAGCATGTGTAGTTGTGCACCTGGGGTTTCGCGTCCGGATTCATTCAGTCATGTAGAAGTTATGGCCCCTGACTTTGTAAAAATTGGTCATTTTAATGTTGTGTCGTGCCTAGCTCCAAAAGTATATGACCTAGAGTCACAAAACTTTACAGGCATGTTGGTCAGCATGTGTAGTTGTGCACCTGGGGTTTCGCGTCCGGATTCATCCAGACATGTAGGAGTTATGGCCCCTGACTTAGTAAAAAATTGGTTATTTTAATGTTGTGTCGCGCATAGCTCCAAAAGTATTTGACCTAGAATCACCAAAGTTTACAGGAATGTTGGTCAGCATGTGTAGTTGTGCACCTGGGGTTTCACGTCCGGATTCATGCAGTCATGTAGAAGTTATGGCCCCTGACTTTGTAAAAATTGGTCATTTTAATGTTGTGTCGTGCCTAGCTCCAAAAGTATATGACCTAGAGTCACAAAACTTTACAGGCATGTTGGTCAGCATGTGTAGTTGTGCACCTGGGGTTTCGCGTCCGGATTCATCCAGTCATGTAGGAGTTATGGCCCCTGACTTAGTAAAAAATTGGTCATTTTAATGTTGTGTCGCGCATAGCCCCAAAAGTATTTGACCTAGAATCATCAAAGTTTACAGGAATGTTGGTCAGCATGTGTAGTTGTGCACCTGGGGTTTCGCATCCGGATTCATTCAGTATTGTAGGAGTTCTGGCCCCTGACTAATGTCATGTAGTGGGGGCATCTGTGTCCCATGGACACATTTCTAGTTTTTTTTTGTTTTTTTTTCGGGGGGGGGGGGGGGGGGGGGTTCAAGGTATTGGACCCCTAATAGTAATGTTTTAAAAATGGCATTTGCTTGGTATATTCTTAAAGTTGACCATGTTTCACACTGTGTTGCAAATTTTAAACAACTTTCACCGTGCCGTTTTTTGTAAATTTTGTATAATTTATGGTATTTCCTCACGCTCAAAAAAGAGACAAAATTCAATGTTATGGCCACTATCAAAAATGTTTGCAGAGAATTCATTACAACATTAATTTTGATAAAAGAAACATCAAACTATTGTTAAAAATTATAAAACACAAAATAAAACTTTAAACATCATTTTTATGTAGGGTGCCTCAAGTAAACAGATTTAATGAGACAGAATTCTAACTCCAACACTGAAAAAATAAGGTCGAATCCAGTGGGTCTGTTTTGAATTTTGCTCATTTCATTCAAAAATAACCTTGGGGCAATAGTAAACCCTACCTGCATTTCTTCCAAAATATGTAATCTAAAGAATGAAGGCAAAATAGAGAACTTTTACCGCACGCAACTCAGTATTTTTAAAGATGTCTAACTCTACCCCTCCTGATTCAGAGGTAAATCCACATTGAACAGCAAAAATCGCTTATAAAATGAAAATTTTCCACTTTTGTACAATTCATCCATAATTAGTCTTGAAAGAAAAAAAAACTTACTAGAAAAAAGGAAAACATGGAAAACAAATTTGGTCTCAGTGGGGTTTGAACCTACGCCGCCCTGAAATTGCAGTCAAAGTAGGTTTATGGTAGGAATTGAATACACTTCAAAAGGGAGATACTCTATTACGGGTCCAATAATTAATTCACGTTTAGCTATTCAGTGCGCTTTTGTTTCAGTAAAAGTAGTGAAAAGCAATATCACGAAGGAGTATCGAATCAAATTAACATTTTTATGACTTGGCTAAAATCCTTATATGTAAATTTTTTGAATTAATAATTGAAATTTTAGATAGCGTTTAATTGACATATATTTTTATTCTAACAAAAGTACTGACGAACAACTTCCTGAAGCAGTATGGTATATCTAGCAGTCAAGTAAATGAAAGCGTAATTAAAGAGGCAAGAGACAAATTTAAAGCAAAGAAAGCCATTGTGGTGACTGGGCCGGGAAAATGCGGAAAAACATCAGTAGCAGTTGCGTTGGCGTCTTCTTATCAGCCTTCACAATGTTCCCTTCTTACAGAACCAAGCGATTTTAAGAAAATTGACCTTCAAAACATATGCTTGATCATTATTGATGAGTTTGCCGGAAAGCATTGTTACGATAAGAAAAACGTATGCAAATGGTACAACATGTTTGATCATTTGAATAATGTCATTACGGAAGGACAGATGAACGTAATAATCACGTGCGAAAAAAGCAAGCTGGACAAATGTTGCGACGAGGTTTCACCACACCCTGTGCTTGAACACAGAGTAAGCATGCCCGAACGTACCATTGACATTAAACAAGAGACACTTCAAAATACAGAACGTAAGTAGGAACTTTGAATACTGAAATGATCTTCAATTTATTAATTTACCTCAAAGTAATGTTAAAGTCTTATTATATATATATTTTCAATCCATTTTAATTAGATTCGACTTCGTTCAGGTCGAAGTCAATTTGAGGTTCCACTAAAATAATCCCTACGTTTGTACGTCTTTATGTGTCAGCTGACATGTGGACGTGATCATGTGTTGCAAACATGAAATCAATTAACTTTGAACAAAATGCGTTTCAAATTGACACGTACTCTCAAAATGAACATAAAGTGTACATGTTGTGGTTACATGTGCATACAATGGTGATTCAATAAATTCTGTCACTAATGGTCTTCCATAGAAATCATTATACATAACAGCATGATAATCTAATATATTTGATAATGGATCTTTAATTTATATACTGTATTGTTCAGAGGAAGTAGGATACAAATGTAAGCTTGTTTGGGAATAACGTTTCTATTCTTTAGAACATATCAAACTTCTTTTTCAAACTATTTTTTTCTTTAATTTTGATTTTGTGGTGTGTGTAACATATTTATCTATGTATTTTTAATGCACATGTGTTTTGTAACATTTTCAACACTGCGAGTACCTGGAGCAATATGTTCGGCACATAATTATAGACATAATGTCAGCTTAATTTTCAAAACTTTTAACAAACATTTGTTGAGTAAAAGTGGTGCGTATTAATGTACCATCCGTAATTCATTCGTGAAAATTGTATGTCTGCAAGAGGGAATTGATGTAGACATTGTTTCTATTTCAGTTGTTACAGATCCGCTTTCTCCGATTCATGGGCATCAAAGGTATAAAAAGGGTGTATTGAAACACTCATTTCTAGCTCACCCAAGCACAAAGTGCTCAAGGTGAGCTTTTGTAATCGCCCTGTGTCCATCGTCGTTACGTTGTCAACAATTTGACTATTCACAATTTTGGCCCAATCTTAATAAAACTTGGTCAGAATGTTACCCATAATAGAATCTTTGATATTTGGTCATCTGGGGTGAAAAATCCAGGTCACTAGGTCAGATCAAAGGAAAAGCTTGTTAACACTCTACACAGCGATATAGGTACCAAGTCATTGATTACATGTAGATTTGACGAACTGCCTTAGCTCTTATTAACTTAATTCAGTGGTGAAATGATATGTGAGATGTCAAAATAAAGTTTGCGCATTGTTAGTTGTTCAACAGGCTGTAAGATTTGCCCAATAGGGCTTTACGACATAAAAGTAATATTTCTTGAAATATAAATAAAAATTCTTTCAAACTGGGCCCATATCTTTAGCATAACAATTATAACAAATTAAAAAAAATACTTGTTTGCCTTCAGTTTTGGTAGATTTAGTTCTTTTTCAGATTTTTATGACCGTATTTATAATCTTTGGGGGGGAAGGTCCAAAAAATAAGTCTAATGCTTAGTTTTAAACACAAAAGGATCAATGGCGTCTAATGCTTCTAAATTATTGCCTAGTACTGAATGGTAAATTATACATTTTACTCTGCTTTTACTTTATCAACATTAAAAAAAATGATAGTTCTAAAAAAATTGCTCATACATCTGCACTTAAACAAAGGATTTACCCTATATTATTTAGAATGAAAGTATTGCGTACAAGGTTGGAGCAATAGAAAAGCCATTGAACCTTTTTCTGTTTTAAACCAATGCATTAAAACATACTGTTTTTGGACTTCAAAATTATGCATCATAAAATTTCTAAAAAGGGAAGTAATTCTAACAAAACGAAGCAACAAAGTTATTTCCTATCTTGATAATCATCCATAATGTCGTGCTTAATAAATGGACCCAGTTTTGTAAGAAATTTATCATTATTTTTCAAGAAATAATAGTTTTTTTTTCAAAAGCCTGATCGGCATTGTTACCCAGCCTGATCAATAAAACTTGTTGCTTATATAAATTATCACCTGATATACAGTCTCTGAAAATGAAAGCCATGGCACTTCATGTTGGGTAACAGAATAAAATGTTTGAAAGTGTGGTAAACATTAACTAAGAAATAAATACTAAATATCTACCCATATCCTGAGATATGAAAGAATTCTCAGTGTCAATGTGAAAATAGTAAGGTAAAAATGGTGTCTGAAAATGACGCCAGCAAGCGTACTGACGACTGCCCTTCAGTGCCAAAACCGCACATTAAAAGTTCCCATTTTTCAAGGGAAGCACCATGGCCCCTTTTAGAGTCTCAGGACACACTACTATATACATTTGTTGTGTTTAAGCTTGAATGACATGCAAAGTATTTTAACATTCTAGAGTAAACATGTAATATTTAATAATTTGCATCTAGAATTTGGGACGATTAAGACTTGGTAAAAAATACAGAATTCTCATTTCCTTAGATTACGCTGTCCTATGTACCGCAATTTGAAAGCCGAATTGTCATCGTGGTAATAGCCTGAATGCTGTCCCTATTTTTATATTAACTGTCAACATATTGATTAAATTAGCGTGCATAGAATATTTTAAATCTACGTTGATTTTAGGGTACATTTTCCGTTTTGTATAATCGAAAGTAACCAGCAAATTAAAATAGTTTTTTTTTTTATTAAAAGCGTGTATACGTATATACTCAAACACGAAGCTCATGGGACATCGTCAATAGCCTTGAAACCTGAGTTCGTAAGATCGATACCGGTTCAGTAATAATTTCACAAATTTCACGAAAACACTCTGTACAGTGTACTTAGTGGAGTAAGTTAAGTAGGTTATGTGTCGTCTCTTCATGTATATTATGATATTTAGACAAAGGGTTGGTGTACGGGGGAGTCACGCTTGATATTTAGATTATGTTGCTATAGTGCTGCTGATTGAGTGGAACTGTAGAAAATATCACACTATGGTGATAAATATATTTTTTTAGTATTTTTTTCACAGTTCATTTCAATGACTAAACAAAGTTCATAAATAGAAATTACAACTAAGCTAAATTCCATCATCAGTTTTTCATTCGCGTGTCCGGTACTGCTGTCAGCGATGTCATAGAAATCATATAAATAATTAAAATGAAAAAAAATGGCTCGCTAATGGTTCGAAACCAGCGATTTTCCCGCATTCGAGCCAAATGCGTGTAACCACGAGCCACAGATACGATCGGTAGATGTGGACGATTTCACTTACAATACTAATAAAAAATTTTAGACACTTTACCAAAATTTCTTTTCCGTAAAACATAAGAAAAGCACCGAATTTGGGCCGAATATTAAAATTTCCGAATGCACAGAGCGATGTAATGTATCATATTTGACAGTTAAAAAAAATAAGGGCAAACAATACTACATTCAATAAATGACAGAATGTTCTGTCTTCCTATTACGAAATAACTGCTGACACATTAGACCTACTAAAAATTTGCTGGAAGTTCCGATAAAATTACCTCTAACATCCACCATCCCATCTGCGGCGTTTCTCTTATACCTTGTCCGGTACCCAACGCTTATTGTTTTTTTGTCACGTTGCTTACTATCCGGCTTATTTGGTAATTTATGTCTTGTCTTAAAACAGCCTCGTGCTGAATGGCAAATCGGAAGAGCAAGCAAACACGGTGACTTATCCCTTTCAAATTAACGTCTGCTACGAAATCTCGCATACATACCTTAGCAACTAATTAGCGATATGGCAACCGGTGCAAACGTACGATACAAACTATTTAAAATTGTAATTTAGCCATATAAACAAGATTATTTTGGAAGGTATTCATCTATAATATTTTGATATTTTCCAACTTATTCTTGAAACTTTATCTCCATAGCCTAGAGTGTCCTGGAAGTAAAAAACAAAATATCTTGAAAACAATAATTCATTCTGATAATGTTTTCAGAGAAATGCAAAACTTTTCTGGAAAGTTTATAGAGAATAATAGGTTAGTGCCGTAGATGAGAAGTTTATCTGGCGAGTGAGAGTTATCGGGTGAGCCGAGGCGAACCAGATAACGCCGGAGCCGAGTCCAGATAAAACTTTCCTCCATCTTAGGACACTAAACCCTATTCTTTATTATATCTGTCATTACTTTCTTTTTTCCGTATATTTGCAATTTATTTTACAAAATAAGTGTTCGACAACCGCTTTAATGACGTCATATTCGTAATGAACGTCACTTAATAATGACCGTATTACCGTCAAAAATCGCAATAACTTTTCTTTTTGAATAAATAACTCAATTATATGGCCCTCATTTTCTTAGTTCGACATTTCCAACACAAAGATGATGGTTTCGTGCAAAATTTCTTATGACAACAATACGATCATAAGGTCACATTAACAACTACCGGTATAACACTGGACACATGATCACTGACGGTATATCAAAAAGATATACGGCACCTGTATCCGGTCGAAAATACTGCAAGAGACAGGATAAAAGAGTATTATCGTGAAAGCACCAAATATCTCGATACAAGTTTTCAAGCACTAACGCGAATTTTTTAGCAAAATATTTTAGGAATCAAAAAGAATATAGTATGTTTTTGCTAAGGGTGTAACGATTAATAACTGTATCGCGATACCCTGGTCTGGTCGATACGCAATATTGTATCTTAGAGACCTGTTTCACGATACATAAACGCTACAGTGAAAAGGAAAAACATTGAATGAAAACTTTCATAAGATGGTGAAAAGACTTGTAACTAAACAAATGTTAATATTTATAACAGTTTTCTTTAACTTTAACACAAAATTTCAAGTACTTTCCAAGTGTAGAACTTTGTTTTTTCTTTTTTTAATCGTCACATACCTCTTAATTTGTATCGCGGTACTGCCGTATCCGTTGCATCTGTTTCACGATATGTAATTGTATTCTGAGACTAGTGAAAACTTTACATCCCCTATTTTAGCTAAAATGTTTTCAGTAAAAATGCACAATTATCTTGGAAAGTTTACAATATTTATCGTGATAGCTACCTAGCTGTCCTGTGTAGAAGAAATATGCCAAAAACTTAAAGGTTTCGAAATTGAGCCACAAATTGTGCTAACACAAGTCTAAAGCTAGAGCCCGTGTTAAGTACATTATTTACAGTTGTAGTAATAATTTATATAACATATGCTACAGGAAAGATTACGTATAAAGACTGTACAGAACCTACTCAGTATTAATTTGGATACCTAAATATGATTAATATATATTGAAAGAGAACATGAAAAATGCATTACCGGGGTGTATTTATCGTATAAAATCATTTAAATTAAATCTTTTAGTCTTTAACAAATGAATATTTTTGTCTGACATAACTTTGTTGTATTATTCATTTTAGAGTAACATCAAAATCGGCAAACATACCAGGTGCACAGGATTAACATGTTCCCATGTATGGGCAATCAAGGAAAACATAAGCGTAAAATCTGGTTAAAAGGTGACAGAAATGGATGATAATAATCGTTGGTTGTTGCCTTTTACCTTTAGGAGAGAATCTGTTAGCAGACTACACAAACAAAAGACTGAAGAAAATTGAGTCCTGTACAAGGAGATCAGTTGTTAAATATGGCTTTATCGCCCAGTGATGTTTGTTATATCGGTGACAATGTAGCTGTAGAGCGCATTCGATCAAACTGAATTTGTGGATATTAGGGGCGGTATGACTTCACCAGGTCCTTGATACAGATATGGTTTGATTGACTGGCCTATGGTAAATAAATCACTATATGTTGTATAATGGAAACCACCGTCTATATATACAGTAAAGATGGTATAAGCAACGTATTTTTATATACTCATCATCCTAATTTTGTACAGTAGTAAAATGCACTAAAAATGGGGAAATGATGGGATTTGTATATACATCTCAAACTCTAAATGTGGACATGTTACCATTGACAGCTCAGTAAACCACCTGTACACAATTACTGATTCAGAACTCGTAGACCGGTGTAGTTTTGTGTAATGGTGAAGTCAAGTCATAGTACCTACTTTCCTCAGACCAAGATACTAAATGCTTAGTTCTGATGGTACGAAGAAACTGGGAATCATAGCACCAGATCTGATTACATATAATTGACAAAACATTGTGTTTTTGATAAAGAAATAATGCAGTCTTGGGTAGCAGCGGTAATGAATATAAATTACGGTTTTAAAACTGGCAAAGTAAAAAAAACAATCTGTGACTTGACTGTTAAATGTATACGACAAAAAAAAATGATTTTATGGTATTTGTTAAAAAATGTCATGTTGAAATATTAATTTGTTTTCGCCTCCTTACATCGCCTTATGTTTGGTGTTGCGAGAAAGTTAATGTCGTACAAGAGTATGTATTAAAATGTTTTAAAAAAAATATTAGTTGTATGCTTTTTTTATCATATTAGCACCTATACATCTAAGAAAACGATAATTTTACTAGTCACAATTTATCCGAGCTCTCATGCACTTGTACACCGTCTACGGAAGAGGGCACATATGGGCCGCTAATTGGGCGAGAGCCGTAACAAATGAAGGACATGTTAGATTAAGTAGTAAACGTCACATGACGCAAAACCAGAACAATGGCAGTAAAAATGGGAAAAATCTGTCAACAGGAACTGCATCTTGCCGATGTATTATCGTTCGGATTCTGTATCGGCGTTCAAAGGCCGATACAGCGCACAACAGTAGCTAGGTGGACCGTAATCTCTCCATCGTCTTAACCGTATTAACTTCCCCAGTAATTTTTGAGAGATTTGGCCGACAGCAGTTCATCAGACAGTGAAGAAGACACAGCAATCCGGGGACCCATAGGGTGTCATCATAATGGGAAGAGGCATGGACGTTTCCCGACGGACGGCCTTCTACAACGACATCGACGGGTGCATCCAGAAGACAAGACATTTTGTTCGCACACACAAAAAAAAGAACCTTAACTTAGGAAATACTAAATGGAGATGTAAAACCAAAAAACAAACAATGCTTATTCCCGGCTAATTCTGACTTTTAAGTTGGTCGAAATATGCAGTCATACCCGACATGAAGTTAATGTCAGACTTTAAAAGGAACGGACATGAAAAAAATAAGTTAGTGTACTAAATGCATATGATAACCATTTATTGTGTTGTGTTTACGCCGTTTCCTCAACAACTTTCAATTATTATCACGGCAACCTGTCTTTATAGTTCTAACCATTGGCCCTAAAATTGCCAGTTTTTCCCCAATCATGAACCTGTATCAAGTCGGGCTCGACAAACACTCCGATTTCCGGGAAAAAATGTATTAACAGTTAGAAACATTTGAAACGGATAGAAACTAGATTTGATACTGCAACACGCCGTTTCAAATAAAGCTGCAAATAAATTCTACAAAAAGACAATGTGAACATGGTTGAAAAACGCCGGGAAAAGACGTAACGTATTAATTGGGCTTAAACTACCCAAATTTACATATCATCGAAGCGTGAAAATGAACTCGATAGTCCAAGGACATTTAAAAACTTATATTTATTAAATAACAATACAGAAGCATTTCAGAAAAATTTAAAAATATATATGAGGAGGAGAGAACAGAGCATTAAAATTTGTTTAATAGAATGTATCTGTTTTTCATTACGTATTATCGCCCATTTCGGAAAGAGGCGGGGCGAATTATGTGAACACCCGCGCGCGGGGCGGTCGGCGTCCAAAGCAAGTCAGCTCTCAAATCGAACATTTTTTATCCGACCTTAATCAAACTTGCTGACAATGTAAGTGGGCATAATATCACGGCCATTTCGATAACCACCCCAATTGCCCAATGAACTCTTGAGTGTGGCTCTTGAATTACTCGAAAAAACTGCGAAATTTAGCCTTGTCTGCTCTCTTAGCCGAACAGTTTTCATACCATATTCACCAAACTGCTGACAATGTGTGTGGCATAATATCTCGTCATTCGATATCCGCACAAATCGCCCCATGCAATCTTAGATTATTGCCCTTGAATTACTCGAAAAAAAAACTGTGAATTTAGCCTGTCGCTCTCTAAGTCGGTTTTCATCCGATCCTTCACGAGACTTGCTGACAATGTGTGTCAAAAATCTCGGCCAAGTTATAATAACCAACCAAATTCGCCCCCAAGCACTCTTGGATGCCCTTTGGATTAGGCCAAGTTCTATGACTGGCGTATATTTGTGGCAGACAGGCACTCTTGTTTTGTGCAAAACATGCATTCATGTAAAAAAGTGTACAATCTAAATTTGGAACCGGAATAGACAGATTCGACTATTACAAATTAAGAATAACTTAAATGAAATTAAATTGTTTTGAAAACTCATTTGGATTTAACTTATTATTCCCTAAAGTACAACAGTTCTTTGTGAAATTTTTGATGCACAAAATCTGCGTGTGAAAATGGATTAGGGAAAATTAAAACCATACAGTGAAAACGAAGTCGGAAGACCCCTGTATTTTTTTTCGCTCGTTTTAACAGTAAAATAAATTTCATATGATAACTTAAGTGATATTTTTAATCTATGGGACATTTATTTTATAAACAACTTAGACATTCCGCTCGAAAACAATAATTTTTCGTAAAAAGATTTTGGCATGATTTTTGCATAAAGTAACCTATTCCCAGCCGGCGATAGCCGAAGAACATAAATATTAAAATTACTTCAACCGTCTTTGAAAAATAAAATAAACAGCCGTTAAAAACGGCAACGAGCCACAACTATATAGGACATGCTAAAACATGATTTACCGACGCCATTAGGCGTAAAAGCGTGCATTTGACCTTTTAATAATGTACATCGGTGAAAACAGCTTTTTGCTATTAGATAAAACATGTAATCAAGGAGGCAACTGATATGAAGTTCCCGCTCATAACACTTCTTTATCCAAAGGCGCAGCAAAGATACGCTATGTCACAAGCTAGGCGACTTAATTTGAAGGCGGATTGTTAATCGCAATCTGGTGACTTCAACCAGGTGCTTTGCCGCCGTGACAGTCCAAGAAATAGCTACTTCAAGTCATGAGAGGTCCGTCATAATTTATTCAACACCATCTAGCGTATGCCCACACCAAATAATGGTCCTATATACCACATAACATCTTCTGTGAAAACTATAGAAACATGTTGCATTTCACAAGTTAAGATAAAAAAAAAGACAATTTAGTTTAGCCTAAACATAATTTATTTTAGGCCGATTGCGAAGGAAGTTCTACAACTATATAAATAACTCTCGACACCTCATACCTGATGGAACCATCGCCACGACGATATGAAGTAAGACCAGTTTACCTTATTAATGCAGAGCCCAAGCAAGGCAGCTACTGGTACCATATTTTCCGTCTTTGATAGGACGCGGCCGGGATCACAAGCTAGTCTACCTAATGCCCATGATGGCCGTTTCTGTAACTAAAGTGTTATTGAACAGGCCCAAGCATCCTGTGACATTGACCTGTGACCTAATACCCTTACGAGCAAAAGGTAACATCTACTGAGCATAGACAATCATGGACGTCCTAAGTCGTTTCAAGCTACTTTTCGATTATTTTCAGTCAAAAGTCACATTGTTTACCTATGCTGAATCCCGACCGAAAAATTAAATGTAATTTGTTGTTGTTGGTGGTGGTGGTGGAGATAACAATTTTCCAGCTGTTCTCAATGTCATATTCTGATATTCTTGCCTCTGTTATAACACTCTTACGCTAGAATGACGTCCCATTAACGTGCAGTGACGTCAAATTTTTGTTGCGACCAAGAAAGAGCGATTCTGTCTACTGTTTTAGATTTAGTCCAGTAAATCTAGTGTCAAAAATGCAAATAACGAAAAAATTTCACCAGGAAATTGTTTTTTGTAGTTTTCATATTCTACAACATGTGCCGAGTCAAAAGTAGACAAAATCTACCAAAATCTAAGCATGCAAATTATGATGTTATTGTCAAAAAATCTGGAAACACTGTATCTAAAACACGATTTTCAGAATATTATAATACGCCTGATATCTATGAATACATTGGAATTTTAAGCTAAAAATGTTGGAAACTATCTTGTACATTGTTTTCAATGACTTCTTATAAATTAAGGTATATTAGAATCGAAATAATAGAAAAGCACAAGCGTGTTTTAAAACACTATTTATAACACGCGGGTGGTGATACTACGTTCAAATTATTTCACTCGGGCTGCGCCTCGTGGAACTTATACGCCCGACGTATGACCACCCATCGTGCATAAATAGTGTTAAGCACTCTTTTGCAATAAAGTATTTCTAATTGACATTGATTTGAATTGCTGATCTTTGATCTACTGAACCCAAAGCAGCAGGAGTCTTCTGACATATGACAACATAATTCCATCATCTGAGGTTTTCATTAATAACAGAAAGTGAGAAAGTAATTCCTCTATGTTTCACGAAGATTTCCATGCTTTGTCCAAGTGACTCCTAATTTATCACCTCAGATGACCCAGTTTCAAACTTTGGCCTAGATATCATAAAGACAAACTTCTAATTAGATATATACCAACACAAAATATGGCCACTATATGTTAGGGTTTTTTTTAGCTCACCTGTCACATTGACAAGTGACTTTTGTATGATCACCCTTCGTCCGTGATCCGACGTAGTTCGATCCGTGCTCAACAATTTCTTGTCTGCACATAGCGTTTCATTTATGAATTTAAAACTTGCACACAACTTGTATCACATAGATCCGGTCCTTTCTTGAACGGCCAGATTCATTAATGGGTTCCGAGTGATGTCATCTGAAAAGGGCAATAATTAAGCTATTATGACCTTGTCCTGCACAATAGCAGCTTCCCCATTTATGAATTGAATTTGATCAAACTTGCACAAAACTTTATTCACCATAAGATCTAGTTCCTGTGTAGATCTGTCCATATCCCATTATGGAAACCAGAGTTATGCCCATGAAAGGGCCGAAAATAGCTATTTTGACCTTGCTGCATATTCAGTCAGCCGATCATTTATGATCTGATTTTAACCAACTGCACACAACTGTATCACCATAATATCTTGGTCCTGCTTGAACGGCCCAGATCCAGCAAGGGTTCCAGAGATATGGCCCCTTAAAGGTCCAAAATTGGCTATTTTGCATTTTGCAGCCATATAGAGACTTCATTTATGGTTTGATTTGATACAAGTTCCGGAATGTCTTCAGTAACAATAAACCTTGGATCTGTTAGATTCAATCGTAGGTTCCAGAGAGTTATTTTATATCTGATTACCTCCCCTGATTGTAATCAAAATGGATTTATATCAGCAAGTACTTATAGGACTTAATTGAAATTCATTAATTGTTATTAGTTTGACTCAACAATCAGGGTATGTAACTATGAAATGATTTATGTCAAAATACCACCCTTTCATGCCAATTGAAATGGATATATCTCCGTAACTAATTAGGTATACTGATCTGAAATTTCAATAATGTCAAACAGATGGACTTCGACAATCATAAATGTACATATTTGACTAATTTATGACAACTTACCTCCCTTTATTTTACTTTAATCTAAACTATACCCCTAACACTTTGAGATGATTTAAAACGTTATTTATGTCTTTCTTGGTAGAAATAGACCATATAAGATAACTCTTGATGAAATATTTATCGATATGAATCTATACTAATACAGAGTTGTATAGCTTGTACTCTAACTTCTACATGCATATACCATTGCATGATTACCTCTGCCCCATATTTTAAATAAAAATGTGCATTTATCTCGTTAAATATTTAAAGAACGCATTTGAAATTTCATTATTTCTTTAGTTGGACTGAGTTCAATCAGGGTAGATAGTTACGGACTGATTTTATGTCAAATTACCTCCCTTTTGTTTCCAAAATAGAATGGGTCTCAGTTACCAATTTGAAATGTCATCTGTGTCATCAGATGGACTTGCACAATCAGGGTAGATAACTTCTGACTGAATTAATGACGAATTATATATCAGCAGCATCATGAATTTTTTAATTAATTTAAGTCTTTCCAGGTAAGAAAAAAATCATGTTAGTACAACAAGACTTCCACAGAGACGCGCGCTCTACTATTTCGAGCTGGATCGTGAAACTGCACATCTGAGGAAACTAGAGCTGTCACTGGAGTGTTTAATACTCCCCAATTGTGGATGAGATAAGGCAACAATACCTGAAGTCTATGTGACAAAAATATCAACTTAAAGTAATAAGAGAGGGTAAAAAATAAATAATTAAAAAAAATGGGTTAAAAAAAAAATCAAAACACTATATAAAGTATAATCCTAAGCAAAAAGGGGCATAATTCAATTAAATATTGGTGCCAAGTATTTAGCTTGTGACCATAAAGTGTTATGGTGTGGTGATGTTTAACACTATTTTAAGTTTAATCAAAGCCATTCATCATAACAAGACAGAGTGAAATGTGCATAAAACTTTAACCTGAATACTAATAAAAAGGGAATAATTCATGTAAAAATTTGCCAAGTCTATGCATCTGTTGTCATAAGAGTGGGTGATGATGCTGAACAACTATTTTAAGTTTGATCAAATCCATTCAGTAATAACAGAGGTAGATGAAAGTGCACCAAAAACTTTAACCGGAATTCTAAGTAAAAAGGGGAATAATTCAAGAAAAAAAGGCGCAGAGTTATCACCTATATGTCATACTGATGTGGGTGGATGATTTTGAACAACTATTTAAGTTTATTAATCAAATCCATTCATAAATAACAGAGATAGAGTGAAAGTGCATCAAAACTTTAACCTGAAAATCAGAAGTGAAAATGGGGGTAATTCATGAAATATTGATGTCAGAGATGAGGAATGAATGATATGAATAAGTATTTCAAGTTTGAATCACATCCATCAAGTAATTAAACAGAGATAAATGAAAAATAGAAAGTGCACACAAAAACATTAACCAAGGTTTGAACGCGAAAGACGCCGACGACGACGCTGTGGTGAGTAGAAATAGCTGTCTCCTTATACTTCTTAAAGTCGATGCAAAAAAAGCAGCATTGAGCCTAGGACCCTCAAACTTGGTACGGAAATTCACCCTTAATAGGTCAAAAGGGACTATTACACGAAAAAGTTATTCTTATGGTTATATAATGTGTAGCCCATTTTAAAATTTGGTGCCTAATGTCCCAAAACTGATCAATTCATTTTGAGCATTGGTACTCAGGTGAGCGATTTCAGTGCATCATAGCCCCTTGGTATGATTGATCTAGTTACCTAATTTTTAATGAGATAGCCTTGTTTCATAGGTCGGGGCCTCCTGACAAAGTTTACTCAATCCTATATTGAAATTATGACCACTAGACTGTTAGCAGTATAACCACACACGACAGACAACATCCACAGGTATATCAGCTCACCCCATTTTTTCCATTTTTTTTTTTTTTTTGCTAAAAACCCTGTTCTTCCCACTGCTGCCAACAGCCTATTATGGTCAACATTATTTACCGTAAGTCTATCTTAATAAGCTTATTTTTAACTATTTCCCTGCAAAAATTAACTTTTGAGGCTAAAAATGAGCTTTACTCAAAGCATTTTGTGGCCCCCTATTTTCAAAGTTGGAGATTTGCCCCCAACTCCCTATTCCCACTTCAATGTCTCTGCTACATTAACTACAAACACTGAAAAACCAAAAGTAAATTTTCATGTATTTTTATCAAAAAATTAGTCCATCAACATATCAAATAAATGTATATAACAGTTTTAAAGACTATAAATAATGCGTACAATAATATCCATATATAAAGGTGACTACATTAACATCTTGTAATGAACATGGATTTTACAAATAAATTCTAAGAAAACAAGATAGAGTCCATTTTTTCTGAGATTCTGACATTCCCTCCTAATAATTTTGGAAACTACCAAACAATCTATAGTCTGGGAAGTCTGGGTTAGAGTCACAATTTCACATTTACTTGACAGTTTTTTGATAATGGAGAGAGCACCAAATGACACTCTGGGTATCATTTTAAATGCAATCTGAGTTGAACCACAAAATGTGTTTGTAACCTGAGTTTTACATGAAATAGTTTAACGACCGAATTAACGAGAGATTTTGAACACTGGAGTAGAGTATATGTTCCTGATTAGCAATAAGTACCAGTCTGCCACGGAAGCCTAATACAAGTTTCTTGGGGAAAACTTACTTGAAAGTGATCACAAATAGTAACTTCTTTCGGTCTGGAATTTTTAACCATCATTTATACCCATTATAGTCTGTTTTTAATATTATTGAAGACAGGATTGTTGACCAAACAAAAGTCCAAAGAAAGGAATTGGCCCACATCACATATTCAAGTTTATGGTTAATATATACAGTACAACTTGTATTAAAGGCCACCTTAAGAGCAAAATGTGGTCTTTCAACAAAATGGTCTCCTGATACAAAGTATTTTGTTCTTTAAAAACAACACAAAAAGGAACCGAAAAGTTGGTTTCTTAATGTAAGTGGTCTCTTACTAAGCATAGTCTATCAAGGAAAATTTACGATATTAAAAACAGAGAATTATATTTTCCTTTCATTCTTTTTTTGCTTTTAATATTTGAGCCATGCCACGAGAAAACCAACATAGTTTGCTTAAGCGACCAGCATGGATTCCAGACCATCCTGTGCGCATCCGCAGCAGTCTTTTTCAGGATCCAAGCTGTTCGCTAGCCCCGGGTTTCAGGGGGCTAATTAAAAGGCATTGGAAAGCGAATAGCATGGATCCTGGACGCTTCTGCCACAGATGCGCAGGCTGGTATGATCCATGCTGGTCCGCAAACCAACACTCTATGTAGGTTTTCTTATGCGCGGCTCATTTATATTCAATGTAATGATAGCATAAATGTGTTATGAAAGGTATTTAAACTTTCAGAATTTACAATATAACTTTAACAATAAACAAAAGTAAAAAACACCAACCTTTCAGAACGGTACAACAGACGTACAATATAACAGAGCGGTAGATGAGATTAAAGTATTCAAACATTACTAAAATACTATACTATCACTAACCATTGTTTCAATGAAACATCTGCTTTGGGTAAGTTTATACAACCATTGGTATGCATACATAAAGAATGTAGAATTTTACTAAATGTATATATTTAAAGATCATATGACAACAAAAGAAAAGAAACTTTTAGTGTTATATTCTTCAGCACGCATTGATACTTGGCAAGAAAATCCAAATGTAACACATAAGAATTAAGTATTATACATTATTTATTTTAGGTCGATTGTGAGGTATGTTCTACAAACGTATGTTATCACTCTCTACACATCATTCCTGATGTGAATCAACGATCTGTTCTCATTACTTTATCCATTGAATATTAAAGGCTTTGAAATGTCATAAATATAAAGCTTTATATTAACACAACATCCATTAGTACTTTATTCCCCGTGGTGTATTGATGTCAAGATAATCTATTGCCCATGGCAGCCCAGTATCCATTCCCCAAATTTATACTTGATTTGACATTTCAGGGATAGTCTTAGAAACAAAAATTCTTGTTCTTATGTTCATTTATGGCTAAACTTCAATTCTGAAGAAAGATCAGTTTAGCCAGTTTCTCTAAAATACTGTTGAGATCAGTGTCTCTAACCTACCGTCACAATGTCCCAACTCTTACAGAAAACTGCAAACCATGTACATTAAGGAACTGGGATGGTTATTTATGACACTTTCTATACATGATCCTAACACTAAGACAAAAATGGGTGTAAATATAAAATTTAAAAATATTATCTTTTTGGTCCATTCACCAAGAAGACAACACAGCTAAACTTCTTTTAAGTAACAAATATTTCTACTTATTATCCAACCACGAAAAAAAAGGTACACTTTCCAGTAACCTAGCAACAAAAGCAAGTTGTATAGGGACACACTTAGCCAACATAGTCCATAATAACTTACGGACATAAAAAATGAAAATATCCATCAAATACATAATGGCAATAAATGTAAGAATACCATGATAAATAACTACACAAATGAAATTATCAATGAAAAAAGTGAGTTTTAAACTCAGTAAATAATCCAAGATAAAATTATATAAAGTAAGATATTATGCTCAGGAAGAATCCTTGACACTACACTGCAAAAGCGAGCACAGCGACACAGGGGAGACAACTGTCTTTTAAAACTGTATGATATTCCTAAACCACACAGCCCACAGCGCCAAAAACGCATTAGAAGGAGGTTGGTGGCAGGTAAGGACATACACAAATAATTCAAGAAACCACAAGACAATAAAACGCTATAGTAAAACTTCTAATGTGAGCTAATTCCAAATTAAGTCCCTAAGTGCACGAACTTACACGTGTTAAGCGATAAAACCTATAAAGTTGCATGACTCTAGGACTACTTCGAGAGATACTCGAGACACAAACTTTAAGGCCTTTTGGCTTTAATACATACTTTTTTTACAATAACAAGGGCCTTAATTCTGGTCTGAGCGAATTCTCAAACAAACCCAAGGTGTACACCATAAACTGCTGAATAACAATCCAATGTTGTTCTGATGACTTTATGCCAAGTACTTTCTGAAATATGCATGACACAAATTCAGTCAGATGGACAGATGTAAAAACAAGTGCAAATCGAAATCTCCCCAACCCAAACGAAACAAGATGGCCAACATGGCCCTAGGTCCACTCACCTGAGAAACACCCCATAACATGTGTAAACATGTTTTTTGACCTAGTGATTACATGAAACAAATCTACTGGCTAATTTTAATTAGGGATTGGACCAAAAAAGTGTCTCTAGAGTTTACACTAAGTATTTTTCTTGAAATGATCTAGGGACCTACAATATTGACCCCAGATGACCCCTTATTTCAAACTAGACCTAGATTTCATCAAGACAAACAACTGAGCAAATTTCATGAAGATCAATAGAAAAATACACCTCTATCGCATACACAAGTTTTTCTTTGTAAATGAACCTATTGACCTACTTTTGGACCCAATGACCCAGTTCGTAATTCGAACCAGAATTTCATAATGTCAATCATTCTGACAAATTACATGAAGATGATGAATATTACAGCCTCTATCGGTGTACACAAGGTTTCCTTGATTTGACCTGTGACTTAGTTATATGACCCTAGATGACCCATTTTTCGATCTAGCCTAGATTTCATCAAGGTAATCATCTGATAAAATTTCTTGAAGAACAGTTGAAAAATACAGTCTCTATCGCATACACAAGGTTTTTCTTTCTTAACCTGAGTGACCAAATTTTTTTTGACCCCCAGATGACCCATAGTCCGATCTGACTCTAGATTTCATCAAGGAAATTCATTCGACAAAATGTCATGAATTAGTCAAATGAAAAATACAGTTTCAATGCATACACAAGATATTATCTTTGATTTGACCAAGTAACAGATTTTTTAGCCTACAAGGTGACCAAATTCAAAACTTGAACTAGATTTCATCAAGGCAATCATCCAGAACAAACATCATGAAGATCAATTGGAAAAATACAGCCTCTATTGCATACACAAGGTTTTTCTTTGGTTGACTAGTTGTTTTGACCAAGATGACCCATTTTAGAACTTACCTAGATTTCATCATCGGAAATCTTTCTGAAAAAATTTCATGAAGAATCAGTGGTAACAAGAGCTGTCCGTAAGACGCCAAGCACGACTAATTCGAAATATTTTTCCCAGAAGCAGAACATATTACCCAAAAAGGTAAATCTCAAAAGAGTTTTTAAGTTCAAAAGGGCATAATTGACCAAATGCATATCATATTATTGGACAACAGCTAACAACTAGTTTTTATAACCCCGAAGCACATGTGAAGTTTCAATTCAATATCTGCTTAGTTTTGGAATATGAAACACGCATGTAAAACTTTAACCAGAAATTTTCAAAGTCAAAATGGGGCATAATTTGCTCCAAAATTCATGCCATAGTTTTGGGACTTAACCAGTGAGGTTGGTAATTGGATCTAGAAAAGAAAAAATAAGTTCAAATCTATATGCCTTTTAGTTAATAGCCGTATGTAACTTGCATCGCAAAACTTTTAACCAGGATTACTAATCCAAAAAGGGGAATAATTTTCTCAAAATACATGTAAGATTTATGGGACTTTGATCCAGTGAGGATATTAATTGATCAAGAAAAAGAACAAAAATAATTTCAAATCTGTTATGCCTTTTAGAAATAGCTGTATGGTACTTGCACGCAAAACATTAACCAGAATATCTAATGTCCACAAGGGGGCATAATATTTGGCCAAAGATGAAGGTCAGAGTTATGGGACTGCTGCTATCAACTATTTTTATAACCTCGAAGACGACATGTAAGTTTCAAATCAATATCTGATTAGTTTTGGGAGATAATAAATTGCATGTAAAACATTAACAAAATTTTCTAAGTCTAAAGGGGGCAAAATTTGCCACAAATACCTGTCAGAAGTATGGGACCTTGACCCATGAGGGTGATAAATTGATCGAGTAAAAAAAGAAAAAATCAGGTTTCCATCTATATGCCATTTTAGAAATAGATGTATTACTTGCACGCAAAACTTTAACCAGAATTTTCTATGTCCAACAGGTGCATAAATAGGCCAAATGAAGGTCAGAGTTATGGAACTTGCTGCTATCAACTGTTTTATAACCCCTAAGACACATAGAATATCAAATCAATATCGCATTAGTTTTGGAGATAATAACTTGCATGTAAAACTTAACCAAAATTTTCTAAGTCCAAAATGGGCATAATTTGCTCAAAATACATGTCCAGAGAAAGGACTTGACCCAGAGAGGTTGGTAATTGACCTAAAAAAGAAAAAATAAGTTTCAAGCTATAATGCCTTTAAATGTATGGCTGTATGGAATTGCAGTGCACAAAACTAACCAAGTGTGACCCGACGCCGACGTGAGTAGAATAGATCGACTATTCTTCGAATAGTCCGAGCTAAAAATACAGCCTCAATCCCCATCCACAAATGGTTTTTCTTTGATTGACCTAGTGAATTACTTTCTTGAACCCAGATAACCCATTTTTCGAACTGGCCTAGATTTCAATCAAGGGTAAACATTCTGACCAAATTCAAGAAGATACTATTGACAAAAAAAAAAACATCCTCATCGCATACACAATGTTATTTCTTTGATTGACCAAGTTTTTGACCCCAATGACCCAGTTATCGAATCTGGTCTACATTGCATCAAGGTAATCAATCTGACCAAATCTATCATGAAGATCAGTTGAAAAATTCAGCCTCTATTCTTACACAAGCTAAAGTGGGGTTTGACAGACGACAGACAGCCGCCGTGACATCGACGATCACCCAAACAATTGCCTAAAAGCATGGAAAAGGTGTATGGGCAGGTGGCGGTGGCAAATAACTGTGCTTCGTTACAATCTTAGGAATGATGACGAAAATTTGCAAGCAGTCATCAAGAATTTACTGAAATCTGAGTAAAAACTTTCTTTTCATCTGTGATTATAGATAATGACTTTTAATCTTAAGTAACAATCTATTCAAAGAGATAGAAAACAAAAAATTTTTATTTACAACACAGGGTCAATGACAATAAAACCTAGTTCCTTCTACAACCATAAGTTCTCATACAATATAAAGGAAAACAATTACCTGTGGTCCAAAAAAAAATATAAAATTGAAAAGTTTAATCTGGAAAGTTCCCCTTGTATCCCAAAAATCTCTGTGTATATTGCAAGAGAAAAACAGTAATGTATGTAAGAAATCAAAATGATCGACACTGACCACGACACAAACTTACATTAAACCTATAAATACTTTCAATATTCACATTTAGTTCCTTATACTCAAAAATGTATGTACTAATATCAGTAATCACTGATAACAGCCGTTACTTTTCAAGTGGGCAGCAGAAACCACAAACCGTCAAAAGTCATTTACTAAACTGTAACAGCCTTTCGCTTAAACAGTGAAATTCTCAAAATATATATAAATGCTTTCTTTGCATGTTATTATTTAAATCACTAAAAAATGCATAAAAAGAATTGCTGTTTAAAATGTGTTCCATAATACATGGAAAATAATACAATTATCCATTTATTTCCATGTGGCAAAAAGAACATAAATAAAACTCAATACATATAACATTATTATCACAATTATTGTCACTTAAATGCTAAAGAAACATTGTACAAACAAATCTAGACCATTTGTAACTTACCAGCCAGTGTTCAATGTCTGTTTGTCATTGGGGGGACTTTATTCCACTGTAATACATTTTATAGAACAGAGATACTTTTTCATCATGCATGTATCTGGGCTTACTACTACTACAATTATTCAATCACATTCCATTACTGTCAAGTGGTTGCAACTTAATAAAAGTAAGAAAATATGTCACCTGTGCAACAGACCAAACTGATCTGCAAAGACAAAAACTGTTTACTTAAACAGACAACAACAAATTTTACTTCTAGCAAACAAAATTAAGTCATTTTGCCTGTTTCAGCAGACAACATCTTTACAATTTAAAATTATACCATATATCAATGCGTGTAAACAGCCCAAATAAATGACCCATGAGGGGGCCTCAATTCAAAAAAAAATTATATTTAATGTAAATATACTAACTCCCATAAAAAGAAACTTTAATGACTTTAACAAAATAACTCTGCAAATCACTTTTTTATAAATTTATTGGGTGTGGGTTGGCATCTAATAAGGAGGGCTAATGGAGTATCAGATTTTACCATTCAAAACAAAGACTAAAAGCTATACACACAATATTGCACTCTTCGTTGCACAATGTGTAAATTTTGCTTTCAATACACCAGTTTTATGACCGCAATAACAACATGTTAACTGTGGAATGTTAATCCAATAAGATTTGTGAGAAAGAAACATTTAAATAAAGGAAAACTGGTATTCTACTTTGACAAAAATAAACTAGAGTGACAAATTATACACCCCACCAAACGGACCTTGGCCTTTGACCTACTGACCTCAAAATCATTAGGGATTATCCGCTGGTCATGACCAACCTCCCTATGAACTTTAATCAACCCAGGTTCAAGCGTTCCCAAGTTATCATCTGGAAACAGCTTAACTGAACTGGGTCCTTGTGACCTTGACCTTTGACCTACTGACCTCAAAGACAAACTTGACCTGTATTTTATGATGTTACACCTGTGTACCAGAAACGTTTTAAATCTGAGTTATTGTCCGGAAACCATGAAGACCACCAGGCTGACCGACCGACAAGCTCATTCCCATATACACCACACCCTCCCCCACCACAAACTTCATTTCGTGAGGGTATAAAAACAATTTTATATGTGATGCTTTTAGTATATAAAGGTTATATAACCACAGTCTTTATCTAAGTGTGAAGTAACAATATTTTCTACAACAGTTCATTTCTTTACAATGTATTACATGACATTTTTTCTGATTTTATACTTTCGACTAGTTTCTTTTCATTTGAATGAAGGTTCAAGAGTCTGATTCTGATATTTTAAAAAATATGTACAGAAATAACCACACCAATCTTATTTAATATGATTTCTCACAGTAGGAAAAGTCTTAAATATAAACAAAAGATGTTTGTTAAATACGTATGCCGTCCCCCCTCCCATGATAGCCTGTTGAAGGTACATGTAACAGGGTGTGTAACTTTAAGTCTGAAGTATGAAGTATGCTGTGACCTTGACCTTTGGCATAATAACCACTAAAATATAAGGACATTTACTGACCACTGACAGACATGTTATGAAGCCTGACTGTTGTAAGCCTGACAGTTTGCCAGCCATCAATTTTTGGTAATGCTGACCTTTTATATGCTGATCCCTAAAACAATAGAGGTCATCTACTAATTGACAGTCCTAGGCCCAGACATTCAATGATCAGAAACCATATCCAGTCTCATAGATGCATTGCCCTTTGATCTACAGACCCCTTAAAATAGTATGGTTTTCTTGGCAATCATCCTAAGAAGTCCAATCACTGAAAGTCGTAGTGTTCCCTAGCTATTGACTAGAGACCCACTGGTCTACCATCTACTGACCAAGATCAGCAAAACCACATATTCCTTATTCATTTCAATGGGCTTAACAACTTACTCTCTCTCATGTATTTTGTACTAAGATGCTAAACAGGCATTTACTTATATGCCTCATTGTTTTTATATCTATCTAAACACACATACTAAATTAACTGGCCTTACAACAATGATTCTATCTAAAATTTGATAAAAACTACTTTTGCTTGGAATAAAATCAACTTTTAAATTGCCAGACTAAACGAACACGATAAAATATATAGTGGATTAGGAACACTAGCTCTCACTGTCATCATCATAATCATCAAAGTTCTCTCCCTGGACAACTTCAGACTGATGATAGCGCCCTCTACCAGCAAAATCTTCATTGTCCTCTGTAAGTTGTGCTGCAAGGGTGGTAACTGCAGGAGTTGTTGGTGCAACAACAACTTCCTCATGGCTTCCTTGTCCGCTGAAAGAATATTTACCATTAAAGTCAAAGGAATAAACAGAAGGTCAATGATTGGCTGTAATTCACACATTTGAACTGAACTTTATATACATGGAATCCTGTCTAAAGAAAGGCAGCAATTGCGTTTAGTCTGAAACTATATGGAAAAGAAATATTTCATGAAGTTCCATATTACATGAAGATCCAAACAAAATTTGGTTTCTAGTCAATCTAGTGTACTGATGCGTTTCTGTGGTTTTATCCCGTTGCCTAGATTTTATGCAACACTTACTAATACTAGTCACATAGTTTTTGACCCTATATGACCCAGTATAGAACTTCTCTGAGACTTTACTGATAAATCATTCTGGCCAAGTCCATTAAGACTGAGCAAAAACTGTGATCTCTAGGGTGTTAGCATTAAATGTGTTTACCATGTATAGGCATAGGAAAAAGAGATCAATGTATTTCATTTTATTATCGGCTTGTTAAAAGTTAATTTTTACCATAAGGAAGTTGACAAAATCATAGGAACCAGTGGTTCAGGGTTAAACCAAACACATATTAATAAATCCTAAACGATTTTGTTGTGCGAAAATGTATATTATTGTGTTTTAAACCGTTTTCGTTTTCTACTCTATTGTGTAATTGCAAGGGAAATAAACTAATAAATATCTCTGCTTTAAAGTACTAGCCCAAGGCAAGAGTTGACATTCTTTGCGGATCACAACTTTGAATTAAATATTAAAATTTCTGTTATTGATATTAGCAAAACTATCATACATTGCACATTTGTGAAATCATTTTTGTTAATTTCAAGGACTTGGAAATCAATTTCTAGACTTTATTTAATGTATTTCTATCAATGAAAATGTTAGGGTCTATCTCTACATGCCATGTACAAAGACAGACACTGGGCAATCACAACATTCATCTATTGCTCATCTTTTTTAGTAAAAATGTTAATGTAAAAGAATAAGGTTAATTAGACAAAAACACCATTTCATCTATAACTATTTCAGCAATACATAAAATCTTACCTAATACATCTCTGTAACCCTGATTTCACCCAATTATAGAAATTAAACTCTGCTATCCCTGAAATAAATGAAGGATATTAGTTAAAGACTTATTCTAATAATGGTCACTTGTGACATTAGTTATAGGGTTATTCTTACAATGGTCACATAAGGATTTTAGTTACATGGTTATTCTTATAACGGTCACATCAGGATTTTAATTACAGGGCTATTCTTACAATAGTTACATATGGATTTTAGTTACAGTGTTACTGTTATAATGGTCAGATATGGATTTTAGTTACAGGGTTATTCTTATAATGGTCAGATAAGGATTTTAGTTACAAAGTTACTCTTATAATGGTCACATATGGATTTTAGCTACAGGGTTATTATAATAATGGCTACATCAGGATTTTAGCTACAGACTTTTTCTTATAATGGTCACATCAGGATTTTAGTTACAGGCTCATGGTCACATAAAAATGTTTTAGTTGCAGCTTCATTCTAATAATGGTCATATCAGGATTTTAGTTACAACTTCATTCTAATAATGGTCACATCAAGATTTTAGTTACAATTTCATTCTAATAATGGTCACATCAATATTTTAGTTACAACTTCATTCTAATAATGGCCACATCAGGATTTTAGTTACAGCTTCATTCTAATAATGGCCATATCAAGATTTTAGTTATAACTTCATTCTAATAATGGCCACATCAGGATTTTAGTTACAGCTTCATTCTAATAATGGCCACATCAGGATTTTAGTTACAGCTTCATTCTCACAATGGCCACATCAGGATTTTAGTTACAGCTTCATTCTAATAATGATCACATTAGGATTTTAGTTACAACTTCATTCTAATAATGGCCACATCAAGATTTTAGTTACAACTACATTCTCATAATGGCCACATCAGGATTTTAGTTACAGCTTCATTCTAATAATGATCGCATTAGGATTTTAATTACAACTTCATTCTAATAATGGCAACATCAGGATTTTAGTTACAGCTTCATTCTAATAATGGTCACGTATGTATATACAGTCAAACCAATCAAGGAAGACCAAATTGGCTACTTTAGACAGGAGACCATTTAACAAAGGTAGTATGTAAATATATAATTTACCTGGAAAATAGCCTGGATTAGCCTGTCCTATGTAGATGTATACAATGACAGCTGCTATTACTTCAACAAGAGCATATATCCACTGTGTTCCAAACATTATAACACCACACACCAGGGTCTGAAAGAAATATGCTGTGTATTACTATCTATTAGAGATATACATATCACAACCTCAAAACTTGCCCAAATAGAGAAACATTTTTTAAACTTTAATAGAATAGATTTGGATCTAAAAACTTGCCCCAGTCATCTATCCCAAAAAACTTCAAATACCACAACCTCAAATCTTAACTCAAACGAAGAGCCATCTGGGAGAGGATAATAAGTACTTGTGCCAAAAAGCTTTCCCCAAATAAAGCCAACAATCTGTTAAAAGGACCTACACACACTTACCCCAATAAAGAGAGCCATCTGTTACAGGATAATGAGTACTTGTGCCAAAATGCTTTCCCCAAATAAAGCCAACAATCTGTTAAAAGGACCTACACACACTTACCCCAAATAAAGAGAGCCATCTGTTACAGGATAATGAGTACTTGTGCCAAAATGCTTTCCCCAAATAAAGCCAACAATCTGTTAAAAGGACCTACACACACTTATCCCAAATAAAGAGAGCCATCTGTTACAGGATAATGAGTACTTGTGCCAAAATGCTTTCCCCAAATAAAGCCAACAATCTGTTAAAAGGACCTACACACACTTACCCCAAATAAAGAGAGCCATCTGTTACAGGATAATGAGTACTTGTGCCAAAAAGCTTTCCCCAAATAAAGCCAACAATCTGTTAAAAGGACCTACACACACTTACCCCAAATAAAGAGAGCCATCTGTTACAGGATAATGAGTACTTGTGCCAAAAAGCTTTCCCCAAATAAAGCCAACAATCTGTTAAAAGGACCTACACACACTTACCCCAAATAAAGAGAGCCATCTGTTACAGAAGAATGAGTACCAGGACCTTGGCTGTTTGGTTATCTCCATATTAGGTGGTTGTCTAGGATCTGAGTATATATGAGGTAAGAAAATAAGAAATATACATCATTGAACCTTTATGTTGACAAAGAACACAAAGTAATGTTATTATAAGCAGAAAGAGGGCTTTAAAAATGTGTCATAACTAATGTTCAATTATCCTAAATGCCTTTATAACTGTATAATGTTTTATGAAATCATTACTGAATTAGATGTGTTCTCAAAGGATATAGGTGCTACCACTTAGAGACACTATTATAGCCATATGTTACTTCAAAATTCAGAAATACTGTCCTTAGCCATGACCCATCTGGCCACATACGCTACCTTAGTTTTTCTATACTATACATAGAGGCTAAATTTCAATATAACATACTGACCCAGACTACAGTGAATGTGCAGTCACTTGTCTTTCTAATTATAACAATGTTCTATTTTAATAATGGTGACCTTGACCTTAAACCTAAGGAGCACAACTTTAAAGGCTGATTAACATTTCTGCGGTTTTATGTCTCTAGGACATTTAGCAGCATATGACTCAATTAGAAAATACTAGGGATGGGAACGAATACTGAAATCGATATTCGAATATTCGGTTTGCCATATTCGAATATATTTGAATATTCGGTTAGTTTTAATGGAAGCTTTAAATTCTTATTAAGTGATTGGCATATACACAACGTATTCATTTGTTTAAAGCGTGGATCATCGTAAATAAGGCCAAAAGAATGTTTGTTTCGGGTAACCCGATCCTACATAGCGAAACCCGCCGATCCTAGCGTTTTATTTCACGATTCTGTCAGTATAATCATGAACATGTTTAACTAATTCAGTGTTTTAGCTTCAAAATGATACAAAAAATCAAAACGATTATAATTTAGACCGTCGCAATTTTATCTAAAAATAGCAGGTCGTCCCATTTAAACACGTGACGCGCTGTTATATCACCGCCGCCATTTTGAAAAATTTCAATCGTCGTGTAAAATGCAAGTAAGGCAGACTTAAACCTCCTTCAACATGAACTTTTGCATCAATCATACGTTTTTCTTGATTTCATTATTAACTACTTCAAAATTTAATTCGAATACAGCCGATTGCGTATGAAAACCGATTCTGCGGATGGTCTGAAATGTCGTAGAAAATATTGTGAAAAGATCGACAATATCTACAAGTTTGGTAGTGTTTTCGAAAAAAAAAATCTACAACTTGTTACATAAAACAGGCGCCAATAAAAATGAACAAAAGATAAAAAGATATCACATTTACGCCCAATACAAACTGTTAACCCGTAGCGATGTCCCCAGGTAATTATGCTTTGCAATTTTCTTGTTAATTGGACATCTTTTGACATGCATCTGACACATTGACGCCTGTTGCAAACTGTTAATAAGTAACGATGGCCCCTGCCAATTATGCATTGCTATTTTCTTGTTAATTGGACATCTTTTGATACGTGATAAACTAACATGACATGGTTTTATTCTGTATGTCTGGTTCATATTGCCCAAAATCAATGAAACTTATTTTGAAAAAAAAATACAATAATTTACGAATATTCGAATTTGATTTTCATATTCGAATATTCGACCGATTTTCGAATATTCGAATATTCGAACATTCGTTCCCATCCCTAGAAAATACTAATTCAAGGGCCATAACTCTCCTCTTATGGAACGATATCCCTAACAAAATGCCAAGTGCACAACATCACATGATGAATAACATTTTTATACAATTTGCAGACTTTAGGTCAAATACTTTTTGATATTAGTAAAACACAAACTCAGAAGTCTTTTATATACATGTATATGCTTTTTTTTCTTTTCTAAGTCAAGGGCTGTAAGCCTGCAAGTCTGGTCTTACAAAATTAAATCTGAAACAAAAACTTGGGTGCTATCTTCACATCATAAATAACATTACTATACACAGGTTGATTGAGATATGCATGACACAATTTTTTTTTTCAGACAGACAAGATAGACAAAGGCAAATCTTAATGCGCTCTCCCAATATTATAATATCAGCATAAAATGTTAACAACAGTACAATTTTTAAAGTCAGGTAGGTGTGTTTGTCTCATCCATAATCTGCAATCATCCAAATTCTTACCTCCTTCCTTTCCTAGGAGCACTTGTGAGGCATCACTGACCTCTGATACATTATCTAGAGATTTAGACCTCTTGGTGGCATCAAAATCCGGCTCCGTTGGCGACATCTGACCTCCAGACTCTTTACCCTGTTGGTGCACTAAATGATGTTGACCCCTGTGGGTTAATCTCTCAGGAAATAATTTATCTAAATCAGTTCGTATAGTCTGGAAAGAATCTTTATAAGTCTTTTCTGACACACTTGTGGCACCATAGCCGCTAATGTCTGCACTTTTACTACGAGATTTATCCTGAACACCAAATCTTAAATCACGCGCTTGTCGACGATCATAACTCATGGCAAGAGCAAAATAAGCATAATTAACAGCAGCGTATGACATCATGAATGCTGTGGTAACAATAGGAGCTAACGTGTTCACATCTCCAACTAGAACGAACAGCAGAACAACCAGTGTTATAAGCACTAGGGAATATATTGGTACTTTGTTAGGGCCTCTCTGAAAATAATAAAAAGAAAAGGAACCTTTAAAAGAATAAAAAAAAACATAAGAAACATAAAAAAGGGTACCCATAAAAGACACGGATTAACTGACTTTTTTTACATTATATTCTTCTTTTTTTTGGATTTAACGTCGCACCGACACATGATAGGTCATATGGTGACAAATTTTTGTATAGCCACATAGCCACAGTCATTTAACTGAACTAGTCTTTGGATACTAGTACTAACCAGTTATCTGCAAGTACCACATAAATAAGAAGAAGTTGATAAAGAACTCTGATCACATGTTTTGCCTTTTAAAGACACAGCCCTTGAATCTGCTGTGCAAATTTTTAATTATTATATGTGTTTTCTGCCTACAGAAGTTGTTTTATGACCTTTGATGGGTTTTGAACATTCCACTTACTCTCGTGAATGGATTCAATCAAAATTGAGTCTGGTATCATTTTGCTCGGTTGCATCCTATGCTGCTAAAAAATTACTCTAAGACTGGACTAGACATCATATTATTATGCCAATGATGCAACTCTTAGCCCTAACCTGACAATATCAATCATATAATGTCTCTGCTATATGTCACCATGACACTCAAATCATGTCATGTTCATTGAAACTGACACCATAAAGTATCCATCTATCATAAACCTACACATTGCCTACTTGTAACTAAAACAATGTTCATGTTAAATCATCATATGAGCCGCACCATGAGAAAACCAACATAGTGGAGTCTGGTCAGGATCCATGCTGTTCGCTTTCAAAGCCTTTTGCAATTAGAGAAACTGTTAGTGAACACCATGGATCCTGACCAGACTGCGCTGATGCGCAGGCTGGTCTGGATCCATGCTGGTCGCAAAGCCACTATGTTGATTTTCTCATGGCGCGGCTCATATTGTTAATACTTACACCATGTCCTAGAACTCTAATGATAGGTATAACGTTTTCATTAGCAATGGTTTGAAGTATTCTCGGCGGTCCATACAAACTTCCCATACACGCTGATACAGATGATATATACAACCCAGCCAGCCACAGCACACCCACTACTGATATCTGAAAACAAAACATACACACTGATATACTGGTGATATATACAACCTTGCCAGCCACAGCACACCCACTACTGATATCTGAAAACAAAACATACACACTGATATACTGGTTATATATACAACCCTGCCAGCCACAGCACACCCACTACTGATATCTGAAAACACAACATACACACTGATATACTGGTGATATATACAACCCCGCCAACCACAGCACACCAACTACTGATATCTGAAAACAAATTATACACACTTACATACAGATGATACATACACCATAACCTGGCCAGCCACAGCACACAAACTACTGTTATGACAACCACGTATCAGTGCTAACATTGATGAAATACAGTCACTCAGGGCCCACACTGGGCTGAAAAAAGTTGGAGCCACCTTTTTTCTCGGGAATGGTAGGGAGGGTGCTGGAGAGGTTTCCCTTCCCGTGGCGTGCTGAAAATTTTTGTTACTTCCCATAAGCAAATGGTGATATTCTAGCTAATATAGGGGGACTTTTGAATGAAAGTGGGTATACCTCTAAAGCAAGTTTTGTATTTTAAAATGTTGTTGGATGTTTGAAGCAACCTGTCTGAAATATTTTTCCATTACAGCTTCTTTTTGTTGTGGGCCTACTATGTAATGCATGGCCGGGGGGCTGTGTTTTTGGTGCTCTGTGCTTCCGAGAAATCTACTCTGATACCGGATTACAATTCAAATCCATTCCTACTTTTTAAAGACATTAAAAAAAAAAAAAACTTGGCAAACACCTTTACTAATTACTTACTAAGATCACAGACACGGGTCCAGTGTTTTTTTTTTGTTTTTTTTTGTCATCATTTTTTTTTTTCATTTGACTAACATATAAAAAGTATATCTGTGTGAAAAAAGGATTTTTATATTAAACAAAAAATACACTGGACCCGTGCCTGTGACTAAGAAACTGTCTGACGGTGGCGACAACGTTAAAAATTCATCAAACCATTCATTATTTTGCCGATTTATTTATTAATTATTTGATCCATGGAAATTAAAGGCATCAATCATTTAATCTGCCGTAATGACAACAAAACAAAAAGATTATTTTAACCCGATAATCGGTTGCTAATTGATTGCAAATTGCATCTTCTCGTGTGTCAAGATGTTTATTACACATTGTTATATGTAAAGTAGACTGGGTAGTACTATCATGAAATAAGTTAATTCTATAAGGTAAAATTATCGGAACCAGTCGACTGTTTTTTAACATAATTTCTTGGAGGTTACGATTTAGAACGTCTGAAACAAAATGGCCGTCCAAAATTACGAACATTTTTTCATTTTCGCCACTTGCGATTTTTCTTCGCCACTTTCATCGCAGATTCGCCAAATGGCTCGAGTGGCGAACGACAGCGTGGACCCTGTCACTGACTTAACACACCTAACAGTTACTAAACATATTATTCTGTCTGCCATACTATCAAATTTAATAAATAGTGTCCAGCCCAATGGCATTTAATTTTTGCACTGTTGGGTTGTGAGGCAATACCTAGGTGCCAAGAGTATCATTACTTACTTGTTTGTTTTGGGTTTATGCCATTTTTCAACAGTATTTCAGTAATGTAACGGCGGAAGTAACATTACTAGCTGATCTGCTGCAACCTAGATGTTTGGCTTCCTCATGTTTAACAACCCTACCTCTTCTAACCTTTAGGTTGTCAGGGGTGAAGGACAAGTGATGAGAAACTTATCCATAATCCCATGTCATTAGGTACCCTAAAAAGCCTCTTATAGTCGACAAAAATACTATAGTATTTAATGCACCTTCTTTAATTTGCATTATGTACCAAAACACACTCCCATTTTCAAATTCTTAACAACATTATGAATCATTCAATTTCAGAAGTACCATTTATTATTTTGAAGGGTTGTTCAATGAAAATTAATTGACTGGATAGCTAACAGTGCACACCATGATTAGCCTGCATGGATGTGAAGGCTGATCTTGGTCTGCTTTGGTCACAAAGGCAGAATCACTTTCCGACAACTGTCTAAAGATTATAAAATCCGATGAATCAAAGACCAGCTCACTGACCTGTTCTGCTATCATGTAGTCCTTCTGTAAATAACTTCGTGAACAAGTGGCGCCTATCACCAAGGTAAATGATATATAGAGAAATGTCCTGAAAGTAGATACAAATTGCGTAAACTATAATTATACGGTGAAATCTACTGGTCAAAGACAACTATTTTGAAGGAATATGAATTCATGGATTTCAAAATTTTCACCTAGACAGAATGATAGCTTTACTTGTTTGATGAGATTTAAAAAAAAAAAACTACAAAAAACAATCCCTCACAAATACTAACATTTTCACAAAATATGACAATCAAAGAAAGATTTTTTATAACAAATCTATTAATATTTTTTTATGAAGGGATAGTGGGGGTGGGGGGGGGTCAGGATTTGATATCAATATCAGACTGAAACAATTTTAGGTCATATGTTGATGGTGAAGGACAACCCAAGGTGCCATTTTGGGTTTTGTTACAGGTACCTTGGTAGGAGAACCTCAACCTTCCATAATCCAGCCGGATGACTTCCTCACAGTAGATAACTTAGACTGTAAAACTTAAGGTTAAGACAATAATACCAGTAATTATTTCCATTTTCTCTTCAGAAACAATGTAAAAATATACATTAAAACTATTCTGTTCTTGTTTGGTTTAACACCACACTGACACAATAATAGGTCATATGGTGACTTTCAAGCTTCTGATGGTTGAAGAAGACCCCTGGTGCCCCTTTCGGCTTTATTTCAGGCACCTGGGTAGAACCACAGACCTATAACAAGCCAGCCGGATAACGTCTTCACATGAAAGTGTTCTACATCCCAAACAAGGTTTTGAACCCACAGTGCCCAGTGATAGCCAAGTGATCCAAAGTCAGTGACCTTAATCACTCAACCACACAGGCCTACTGTGAAATCATTAATATTCGTGGGGGACTAATTTTCGTGGATTTCATGGTTGATTCAATCCACGAAATTTAATCCCAATGAACAAGTAAAATTCCCATTCATTTTATGTTCAAAAGTTGAAATCCACGAATTCATATCCCCATGAAATTGCCGTCTTGACCAAAACCACGAAATTTCATGCCCACGAAATAAAATGATTTTACAGTATTACTTTAGAACTGAAGTATTTGCAACACTTACGATACACCAAGAGCTGATAAAGTTCCTCTTGGTATATTGACAAATGGTTCCCTCAAATCTCCACTCATGTTGATGCCTGCAAGAATTCCGGTAACCGTGGAGAAGAAAAGTCCAAATATGGAGAAAAATGTCTCGCCAGGTAGGTAGGCTGGACCAGAGTTGTTGTGTAGGTTGAATTCTTGGTATCCTGTCACACCATGCTCTGAAGCAATGTAAAGGGTAAAATAGGGAAATAATTTTACTATCATATTAAAGCTGTAAACCTGCTTTCTGAAGAAAAAATATTATTTATATGTACCTATAATCCGTCAACTGTAATAGGAAGCACTGATTAAAAAAAACACTTTACAACTGTTTAACTAGCTGTTGCTGAGAAGAGTTCATTTGGAAAACAAACTGTCTAGGAAACTAATTCTTTTTTAAAAATTGTAATGGCTTTCAAAAATTTTATTTCTACCCTTTTTTCTCAGTCAAGCTTATAGGCAGTCTAGATGAAATCTGGCAAGTGGTTTCAGACATTAAGTCTTGCAATGTTGTCACTGACTTTTTAGACCCGTAAGAAATTTCTGGGTATTGGTTAAAACAACTATTTTCACGGTGATAAAAATACAGGTTTCAACTCTTAAGATAAAATAAATGAGAATTTGATTGGTTTGTAAGTATTTAATTCAATAGACACTGTTACAGCTACTAAACCCACAAACTTTATACCATATTTTCTACTTAGAAGTCCCCTACAAATATTGATGGTTTCATAGTATTTAGTCTGGACAAGCATAGGTGATCATACTAGCTCCCCCTGGCACTATGTGCTAAATGTCTGCTAAAAATGCCAATCTTTTAGTGAACAAATCATACTATATACTTACCATAGTCTGTATGAACAAAGGAACCAACAAAGAAATCCATGACAGACAGAAACAAAATGAACAAAAGAACTAACTGGAGCCGGATCACCCATTTCACTCCCGCTATATTGATACCTGAAAATACACATCAGCATTTACAAAATATGTCTGTTAAGTTAAATAAAACTGTGGAAGTCTCCTATAAATTTTCTACTGCCTCTAAAAGGATTTTGTTGATCTAGGATGATACAAAACAGATATGCTTAGGCCTAAAAAAATAATTCTTTGTTTCCGATAACATGCTCAAAAAAATTTAGGGTAGGTGGGTCGGAAAATTTTTTTTTGGATTTTTTTTTATTATTATTAAAGGAGACATTTCGAAAATTATTTTTGTGTCAAAAAATGAATACAAATAGGGGGGTTATGCCTCTAGAGCATCAGTAAGTTGATTTATAACATCACTGACCATGTTAAAAGCATAAAAAGTGCAGTTTTGCAACTTTTTCTCAAAAAGTTGAAAAAAAAGTTCTCTAAGGCCATAAAAACATTTAGGGTCGGGCCAAAAATTTAGGGTAGGTCGGGATACCGGAAACAAACAATATTTTTTTTACGCCTTACTTTGAGGTTCGTAATTTTTATTCCCTATTTAAAAAGAAAATAGATATGTTCCTTTAATGTATTGTAAAAATACTAGTCTCTACCTACTCTATGCTGCTTAATATTCCCATGTCTCAACAATTCTGTGTGAATATAAGCAAACTGCAACTACCAAGAAATACAAGGAAAAAAGTCTACACCTAGCTCAAAGATACAAAACTGTTTTATGTCTAGTTTTGTTATCCTTTGTTCCATTCCCCTTATCGGTATTTAGATTGCAAGATCCAAATCATGGCCTTAGGTTTTAGTATAACCAAGACTTACCAAGAGAAGTATGAGAAGTGTGAAGCCGACTGGTTTAGCAATCCAGGCACCAAGATTTACCTAAAAGTATGATTCGTGCAAGGTGATACCATAAAATATCCAAGCACCAACAGTTACCTAGAAGAAGTATGACAAGTGCAATGGTGACACCTTCAGCAATCTAAGCACCAAGACTTACCCCAAGAGGTTCGGTAACTGCAGTAAGAACAATTTTAGCAATCAAAGAACCAAGACTTACCGAGAAGAAGAATGACAAGTGCAATGGCAACACCTTTAGCAATCCAAGGATTGTCTATGCCAGTAAGACCCATGATTGATTCTCCAAAACCCATCACTGACAGGGAACAGGTAACTGCCTAAATTTTGAGATACATGCCTTGTTAGGATAAAAGATATACATATAAAATTTGTATGAAAAATTACCAGCACAAGAGTTTTAAGCCATAAGATATAGGCATTAAGCTCTATATTTCTTAATTTGTGAGTAAAAAATATATGGTAATGTTGACTGCACATGAAAAATATCCTATGACAATTCCTTTTTGTTTTTTAATGCTACAAATGGCAAAACATAGTTGAACACATATCTTTTATTTTCTTATTTTATTCATATACATAAAGGCACTGCAGTTAAGATTCAATTTCTATTAATTGGATTATTTCAGTTTTCATAAAAATGAAACTTTCAAAAATTTTCAAAAATTATAAGAACAAAAATCTCTCAAATTAAAAAAACAACAACAAAAAAAACAGTATTTTCTAAGAGTAATCGTTAGTAAAAACTTTTGTTAAGAATTCCAAAATATCCGATAAAGAGCAAAATTTAAGTTCTGTTTTATGCAAAATACTGAAAATTAGAAAGCCCTATGATAGTCCTTTGTTTCTGTTTATCTATAAAAATATATTTCAACAATTTATTTTTCACTGAAATTTTAACTTATTTAACATGGATCAAACTTGTTACTTCTGAAACACTTAAATCTAGTGTCATAATGTACACTCATAATAAAACAGTAATGGCAGGCCTTTAGTGGTTAATAGCATGACTACACTCAACAAAATTCCTAATCGGTCAGTTTATATTTGTATTACTATATTTAGTAGAGCAGCAAACCCCCAGTTTTAGCATTCAACCTGGCCACCAAAAGTTACAAAATATGTCATATACCAAAATGTTTGGGAGGGTCTGAAGTTTATTGGACTGCCGGCATAAATTGCAAATTTTTGGTGCGGACCAAGAAATCCAAGATGGCGTCCAAGATGGCCGCCATTTTAGTCTTTATACGTAGATTTGAAAATAACGCTAGTAAATATTTATAAAGAAAACACAAGTGACTTAACCACATACAAGTATCTAAACTAAGAAAGTGTTAAATAATTGTTATATTCTCGAGGTCACTCAAGGTCATGTCAAGGTCATACTTAAGGTCAAAAGGTCAAAAACGGTCTAAAATCACTGTTTTAGCTACACTCTTTTTTATTTTCTCCAAACTGAATAAGGTAATCTGTCATTTCTCATATCAGAGTAGATCTGTGTGTACTGTAGTTTCATTTGCACTATTTTACAGGAGTACAATTTGGTTACTATGGTTACCATAGCTGAACTAAAAACGTTTCAATATAGCCATTATTTCAGATCTATTTGGTGGATTCATGTACAAGTTTTTGAAAAGAACAAATGTTACAAATTTACTTCTGTTGTGTGTAGTAAAAAGAAGTGATATAATTTTGGTACTGGTCAATGTCATTTCAAGGTCAAGGTCAAGGTCAAAATAGACCAAAATGACTTTTTCACTGACAAATTGAGAGGATAGATCTAGTAACTATAGTAATACCTAAATGTTCTTTACTATGGCCGGAATTTTATCTCTATTAGGCAGATTTAGATATACTTATGAAGAAAACGCATGTAACAGAAAACCTGTTTTTTTCTGAAAGACAGTTTTTAACATACAAAATATTCTGGTCCATGTTCAATGTCATTGCAGTGTTTTAAAATGACTGCTATTACGGTCCTTTTAGGTCGCGTCAAAAGTAAGGCTATTAAATATCAATGAAGAAAACACATGTGGCCTAATGGCATACAGGTATTCGAACTAAATAAAGTTTAAAATAAATGTTATATCACCAATAGTCATTTCATGGTCATACACAAGGTCAAATACGGTCTAAAATCACCGTTTCAGCTGCAACTTTTCTTCATTCTGAGACTCCAAAATGAATATCATTACTTTTTATTTTTCATATATCAGACTAGGCTTGTGTGTATGACAAACAGTTACCATGGTGAAACCAAATGCGTTTCAATATAGCCACTAGTTTAGATCTAGTTAGTGGAAACCGGTCACGGCCATTTTCAAGGTCATATTCAAAGTCAAAGGGTGAAAATAGCCTAAAATCACCTAAACCCTATACACATTTTCAATATTTTAAATTGCACGAATTTTCATATTAAAGATTGTATATTTGTTTAAACATATATAATGATACATATTTTGCTTGGTTGGCTGTGTAGAAGACAATTGTAGACGTCCAGATCACGAAGTTAATATATGGTTTTGGTGGGCGTTCTGGCTATAATGACCCGAGGGCCATTGTAAAACTAGATGTGCCATTAGGATGTCCTTTTTTCAGCTTGATTATGATGAAAGTTTGAACCAATCTGGAGTCCGTCTCCTGGAAAAACTAGTACCGATGCCATATGAGTTTGCATGGTCATGACCTCAGTAGGGCTTGTACTCAGAGACCCCGGGTTGAGCGGTTGATACCTTCACCATAAACCACTGCAACTTAGAGCAGAACGCACACCTAATATGTTTATTGACAATATCATGTTATCGACAAATGTACCAAAAAGTTTTTGTAAACTTTTAACGTAAATTTGGTACTATTCATACTAAGTATATACATGTAATACGTTTTAACACCACGGCTGTCATTAGTGACGTCACACGCCTGAGTTAACAACAATATTGACAGATGTTCCATTTCAAAGTTGGAAATTGTATAACAGAAATTACATAATTACTTTAGTTACGTGTGCAACATTTGATTTTGTAATTGGTATGGTAAATAATCTACATCCGATTGTTATTGTTATCATGTCTTCTTCAAATGTCTTAATCATTAAAATATATTACAAAATATTGCAGATATAACGCTTCCTTTAGCATTTTAACCACATATTATAAAAGAACGTTTCCAATCCAAAGGAAGTATTTCTTTGTACAGTTAGTTAATATTTTATCTCAGAATAAACATTATCTTCAAATCTTTTTGATATCTATCAATTTCCGTCGGCTTTAACATCTACACATGTAAAATGGTTGTACAAAGGCAGATCTTTTGTGGTAACGGATGCCACCAGCACAAAATGTTTTGAAAGTCACTGGAAAATGACACTGCTAATGGTTTTTCACCTTCAAATTGCCACTTTTTCTATATAAACTTATTATATATTTATAGTTAAACTCTGGTAGATATTTACATCTAACTTAAATTTGCAGGAACCATGAAATCAGACATTAAAGCAAATTTATTAGATACCAAGTTTCAATTTGTATTGGCCAACAAATCACCATAAACTTTCAAACAAGAAAAGGTTTTCAAAAACAGAGGGTCTATATCTTTCTATTGTAACATTGCCAGTATCCCAATATTTCTTAAATCCTAATTGGGAGAATTGCATGGTCTAAAAGTGCTAGCTAACCTTAAATCAGACAAAGCTTCAGAATAAGACTGTATTCACCCAGTTGTCCTTAGGCGCTTTGGGTAGAAATTGTTGATGTTCTGGTAATAATTTTCCAAACCTATCTCCTTTGGTTACTAGCCTAGCAGATTAGTCCCGCTGCTCAAAGAGGGAGACCCAAGTAACTTGGCAGACTATTGGCTTATGCCTATGTTTTGGTTAAGCTTTAGCTCACCTTACGTAACACAACATTCCACATGACCTCCAACATGGCTTTCATGATAAAGTCTTGTCTGACTCAGCTGATTGTATTTAATTTAACAGATGAAATGACTAGAAACATAACGATTTATAAACAAACTAACTTGATCTTGCTAGACCTAAGTTTAGTTTTTGAAAAGGTAAACCACTCAAACTTCTTCTAAAGGCGTTTGCCTACAATTTCTCGAGTGGCCTGTGGCATTCCTACTCAATAGATTCTCTTACTTCACACAATAGAAATAAGTTTGTAACATTTGTTCTTTTCAAAAACTTGTACATGAATCCACCAAAGCTATATATTAAAAAGTTTAGACAAAATATGGAATGGTTTGCAAAAGTTAACTAATTTCTGTGTCAAAAAGGGCCATAACTGAGCTACAGTACTTATCCTAGTTATGTAGTCTTGCCTACATTTGTAGCTATGATGGTAAACAAGTGGTCAATGCCATTTGACAAACATGTTTGACAAAATATGGACCGGTATGAAAAATTTAACTGATTTCCAAGTCCATAAAGGGTCATAATTCAGCCAAAATAGTTGAACTATTGCCTAAAGATGGAAATCATGATGAAAAGCAAGTGTTCAAAGTTTCAAAGCCACATGTCAAATACAAATAGTTTCGACGAAACATGTACGATGTACGAAAACCGAACCAATATTCAAATCCAAAAAGGGGAATAATTCAGCCAAAATACGTAATAGAGTTAAGTACTCTTGCCTACAGATAGAGACTAATATAATAAACAAGTGTTCAAAGTTTCAAACCCATATGTCAAATAGATGATGCAAAACATAGACTTATACGTAGTCTGAACCAATTTCAAAGATCAAAACGGGCCATAATTCAGCCAAAATACTTGACAGAGTTACTTACTCTTGCTTACTGGTAGATACTGTTATAATAAACAAGTGTTCAAAGTTTAAAAGCCACATTTCAAATAGCTTTTACAAAACATGGACTTGTACGAAGTCTGAACCAATTTTAAAATCCAAAAGGAGTCATAATTCAGCCAAATTACTTGACAGAGTTATGTACTCTTGCCTACAGGTAGAGACTAATATATATAAACAAGCGTTCAAAGTTTTAAAGCCAAATGTCAAATAGTTGTTAGAAAACATTGACTTATAATTAGAATAGCTTCTAATGCAAATTTAACTTTAGGCTTCATAAAAGAACATCACAACAGCCAGTGAAAATGTCAAAACTCTACCATATAAAACTCTTATCCATCCATACATGACATAGCTGGAATATACACCTACCATCTGCATCCATACACTCAAGTCAAACCACACAAAATTGAAATTGCCCCACATCCCCATTTGGAGTATTTTCCTGCTATACTTTCTTAAAGGAAAAACAACATGTTGTTTGAAAAATAGAAAAATTAAATTAAAAAAAACACTGCATTGTAAGCAATGTTTTTATCTTTTAATTGTAGTTATTTCACATTCTCACTTTATATCTGATGTTAGACCCATAACTAATGTCTGAAAGAAACTTTGGCATTACCACAGAGATAGAAAATAGCGTAGAAATATTTTCAGAGTTACGTTACAAAACAGCTTTATTTCTTTATATCTCGCATAAACCCAGTCCTTGGTTAGCTTATTTTTTGTCTCGCTACTGGCAGTAGTTTTTCAAAATTCAGAAAAAAAATGTTTACGTCAATTTTAAGCGTTGGAACTTAGATAAAGCTTCAATATGAAACATGCAGCGACTGTAATTAAGATGTTCATGCAAGTGCTGTTTAAGTATTTTATAACTACAAAGAAAAGATGATTTAAATACAGGTATTAATATTGATCTTGTCACTGAATTCATATTAGAATAAGTTTATTTGTTAATGTAGGTAATAAATACGAATATGTCTTTTTGGAATCGAAACAATTTAATAGATAAAAAAATGATATAAATGTCATTTTGTATAGTTAAAAATGATATCATGGTTATTTTAACATTTTAACCTTTATATGTAGGACCTTAAAAATTATCTTGATAAACCTAAACTATAACATATTTTAAACATTTGAGTATATTGCAAATATATCTTAATTAAGATTGCAAATGAAATTGTAAAACCATAGGTTTATTCTGAAATGAAAATTTGTACCATTTGAAAAAAAATGAAAACGTGTGAAATTGTCACGGTACTTGGTCACGTTAGGGGAGAAGATGTTTCCAGCAGCCTGTTAGCTCGGTTGGTAGAGCACTCGCCCTGTAAGCGGGGGGTCCCGGGTTCGAGCCCCAGACTGACTGCATATTTATCTCACCCTGTGACATATGGCGCCCAACATTGGACCGTGGCATGCTTGCTTGGTCAGTCTTACGACGCTTGCAATATTATATACCTCCGGAATTCGAGGACGAATTTCCAATTTGTGGGGATGTATGTCAAGGTACGAACTTGGTCACGTTAGGGGAGAAGATGTTTCAGGTAGCCGGTTAGCTCGGTCGGTAGAGCTCTCGCCCTGTAAGTGGTGGGTCCCGGGTTCGAGCCTCGGATTGACTGCACATTTATCTCACCCTGTGACAATGGTATATTAAAAAGTGTTTTTTTATGTATCCTGTTTTGTTATTTTGACCAACTATCCTTGAATGACCTCAATCACTCCCAACAATATAACATATAAAAGAACCTTTCACTACAAACAATTAAAAGCAGTTTGTAAAATGTGTTTGTTTTTTTTTCACATTTGTATGTGATTCCACCAACTAGATCATATTAACAGATATATTAGAACCAATTTTGTTTCACCATGGTAACCATGTTAGCCAAATGTACTCCTCTAAAAATATTACAAACGAAATTGTCATGCACACAAACTTGTTCTAAAATGAAAAATGGCCAGTTATGTCATAGAATTTGGAGAGAATGTAAAACAATTGCAGATAAAATAGTAATTTTAGACATTTTTGACCTTTTGACCTTGCCTACGGCCTTAAACTGACCTTGAGTGACCTCAAAAATATAATATGTTTTTACACATTGTTAGTTTAAATATTTGTATACAGCTAAGTTACATGGTTTTTCTTCATAAATTATTTACATCCTTATTTTTAAATTTACCTATAAACTCTTAAAATGGCGGCCATCTTGGACGCCATCTTGGATTTCTCGGTCCGCACCAAAAATTCGCAATTTATGCCGGCAGTCCGATAAACTTCAGACCCTGCCAAACATTTTGGTATATGACATGTTTTGTAACTTTTTGTGGCTAGGTTACTCATTAACTAAGCCATTTATTAGGTTTTGCTGCTCTACTAATTGTCAATAATGCATGTATTTACACGAAATTTCACATGCCGACATTTGAATAGGTATTGCAGCTAATTATTAATTTATTTTTGGTGACTCATGGCCAAAGTAACCGCATTAGGCGTTTTGCCTAATTTTGGATATCTTGCACGTGCAGTGCATGTGCACCAACATGTACGTGTTCGTTTACAATTTTGGCATAACTGACGAAAGTCTAACTAGAAAAACACTTATTATGGTGAAATTGACACAAGAGCAATGGGATCGAGCTGTCGGAATGTTGCTTGCTGCGACACATTTACGGCATGTGTGTTATTGTTTTTACAATTTCAATAGAATTTTGATGTTATTTGTTTGTAACTGTTACTTTGATAGTTATTTCCTTTGTAACCTTATTTCCTTTTACAAGAACCTTCGCCCATTGGTTATCTACCATCCGTGCACTTTTTTCTAAATTTAACCAAAGTACAATTCGTTGAAATGACCAATTTTGAATTTTGTTGTATAATTCCGACAGACCAGGCGCGTTGCTCTGGTGTCAATTTATCGATGATATGTGTTTTTCTGGTAGGACTTTCGTCAGTAATGCCAAAAGTGTTCATTAACACGTGCATATTGGTGCACATGCCATGCACGTGCAAAATATGCTAAATTGGCCAAAACGCCTAAAGCGGTTACTTTGGCGATTAGTCGGTCAAAATTATATTTTGATAATTAATTAGCTGCAGTATCTATTTAAATGTCTGTATGTGAAATTTCGTGTAAATACTTGCATTATTAACAAAATAGTAATCTGATAAAAATTGACCGATTAGGAATTTTGTTGAGTGTACACCTGAATTTGAATGACAGCATAGCCTGAGTGCCAATATATGCTTAAAACTGCTACTAACCATGTAAGGCATGTAATACAGTAATAGCCATTCAACGAGTACTATATTATACACAAAAAAAACACAATAATATAATGAGTACTAATTGTTCAACTCATTAAATTGTATAAAAAAATCAATGTTAACAAACTTTTTAATACAAAAACACAGAGTACAATGGTATCAAAACTGATGTCAGATGTCCATGGAGGTCCAACAACCAGTAACTATTCAAACTTCCTGTTAATGACCTCGTTTATTGGATTCTGTCTTAGTAATTTTGTGACTATAGTTAGGTATATATTAAGGAAAATTTTATGTTTTTACACTTATTATATCTTTTAATATAAATAATATAAAACTACCTGAGCAAAACAGTAGACCACTCCAACACTGCCCCCTATTCTGGACCCCAGCACATGAGATATGAGAAAGTATACCCCTCCACTCTCCACCTTACACCTCTCACACACCCCTATACCACTCAGGGCCACTATAAGAACCACAAGTACAGCCAGAATGATTGTCAGGATGGTTAAGCTGATCCCAGCATTTCCCTGTTAAGTAAAAAGCATTGCAATGTAGAATCTTAGACTAAAAGAATGTTTCAAAATAAAATCATGTAGACAATATCTTACATGATACAAATAAAACTTACCTAACCTTATCTTACCTTACCTTATCATATCTTATTTTATGATTTCCATGAATTTCAAAATTAAATTCTGTAAATTATTATGTACGCAGCAAACTATGGCCAAGATTTCATTTCTCAAACTAACATGTTTTACCTTTTATAACAAGAAAGACTATTTTAATTTTCTACTTATGTTTTGATGGTTTTTCAAAATACCTTGAAAGAGAAAACGTTTGGTATAAACAATAAAACTCGAGTTCAAACAATTTACATCTAAAACAGGAATATTTTGGAGATACTTGCTTTGTTCTATTCAATAAAACTGATAATAAATAATTGATATTCTAACGTGACTAAATTTGTTCTCCTAATATTTTTAACAATGGAAGCCGAAAATGTGACGTTATGCAATAAAATAATTGTATATTATAACATAAAACGTCATAAACACAAACTGAAAATGAATATGACATTGGACATTGGAGGATGTCTTGTTAGAAACAAAAATAATATATCTTGAACAGTGATTTTTTTTCTAAAATAAAATCACTGTTCTTCAGATGCAGCCTTACAATATGATTTCTAAGCATCTGATCTTCAAATGACGGTTTTATTCCAAGATAAAATCACTGTTTGGGATATTAAATTTCTTAACCAAAAACTAATTAATTACCACAATCCAGCCCATTCTAAGGAAGATGACGACACCCAACAAGTTGATCATGCACGATGTGAACACCCCGTCCCATGTGCCAAATAATACTGGCTCACTGATGAAGAAATGCGCTTTCCACCACATCTTCTGTGTTAGATTCTGAAATAGCATCAACACAGAACTGTAAATTTGCTTATTTAAGCATAGATCTGCTTGCTGTTACATGATAGAACACATGTTATGACTATACAATCATCCATCTTTTCTATATATTCTTCTCAAAAAATACGGATCTTTAACTGATAAAACATGGCTTATAACTCACCTTCTTTGTTTCTATATAATTTTCTGATTAATGCAGGGGGTGGATGGGGGGGAGGAGGGTTCTAGGGAAACACTTTTTAAAAAATATGTTAACTTAAGTAATATGATTATCACCATCATATTGTGATGTCAACTATAATTATGCATGATGTCAAGAAACTATCAAAATCTACTTGTCCTCACAATTTACAATTTAATATATTTAGTACAGCATGAAAAAAGATTTACCATTAACATGTCTGCCTGTGAAGGACAGATGTTTTCCAAACACTCGGGACAGTGTGAAAATGTTCTTGACTCCCCACTGTCCCTTTGGAAGAGGAAACCCTGTTTTTAACAGGCAGGCATGTAAGATCCTTAAAATCTTATTGAAATCTTTTCTCTAACATGCATTTAGAGGTAAGTACCATTTGAAACTAAGTTTACTTGAACACAAATTTACAATTAATCTAGACATTATTTGACTAGAATCTGTCCACTTTGCTGTCCATAAATATTGGTAGTAGTCACTACCGTATTACAAAACACAGGTTACTAAAATTTTTTTTTTCAGAGTTCTACTTTGTCATTCCCCGTTTTTTGTGAAATGTAACATATTCTTCAAAATGTACACTTCATAGAAATCTCTTAGTTTATACTAATTTTTTTTTGGTCAATTTCGAAGTAAGTTCTACAACTTATATTAATCACTCTGGCGACCTCATTCCTGATGGAATCCATCGCTACGAGGGTATGAGAGAAAAGAAGCCAGTTTCCCTTTTACTGCTGAGTGCCAAGCAAGGGAGCTACTGATATCATTTGTCATGAATTTGGAATTGAACCCAAGACCTCCTGCATAGTTATGCATAATTATGATATTTATGACAATCCAATCAATCACTGTTACCCTGCAGTTACATCTATTACCTGATCTTCCTGGAAGAGTTCATTTTTATTTCCCAGATCTGTGTGCTGGTACCCTCCAGTGTCAACATTTGCACTGTATGGAACTTTTGCTGGTTCCTGGCTCAATCCATACTTTCCCCAATCAGGAGGTGGTGGCTTCTTGCGACTGGTTCCCCCTTGACCAGCTCCGGTTCCCTGTGTTTCAGGCATGAGACTGGTATGCTCAGAATCAGACATTCTGAATGAAGCTCACACTTTCGCTGTTTCCAGTCTCTTGAACTCAAATATTGCATGCATAGGGACTCTCCATCTTTATTCCTGAAATTGTAGAAAAAAAACTTAAATTCAAAATTATGCAAATTTTTTCAAACAACAGACTACAACTGAAAACGTGCATGACCCTCAAACTGCTTCATTTGGAAGGAAGTGGTAACTGATATGCAATATCTGGGTAAATGTTTGGTCAAGTTCATCAATGAAAAAACAATGTTACAAACCAGACATAAAATAAAGGGAGATATTTTAAAAGGTAAGATGGGTAGATTATGGTCAAAGTAAATTGCGTTTCCAGTATAAATGTCTGATAGTTTCCTTACATTCCTTTAAGTAGTTTCAGAGTTATGACATGGGCAAGAGCATTTAATAAAGGGAGATAACTCAAAACAGAAGAGTTCAGTTATGGTTTTTCCCATGACAAATCATCATGTCCTGCTGCCCAGGATGGTAGGACACTCAATAAAGAGAGATAATTCAAGAAGTAAGTGGGACGGACTTAAGGGTCTTGTGACACATTGTCATATCATGCAGACATTTTTCGAAATTCATCTTTAAACAACAAAGTTATAGAGCTAAAATTGTATAAATAAAAATGACCAATCAACTTCACTAAACGATACCTAAATTTCAAACTTTACCTTCACTCATCATAATTTCCAAACTTATACTTCTACATTAAAAGGTTAACTCCAAAAGTTTTAAACTACTTTCACTACAACTAAAGAATTAGATAGTGTATTAGTTAAGAGCTTCTAAAAACACTGCATACAATCTAGTATAGTTTTAAAAACATAACAAAAGAATCGTATTTGAATAATCACTTTCCCAATTTTATGTTCCTTTTTGTTAATATTGACATAAGGACTTGGCCTAAAAAGTCTTGAAAACAGGCTGAGCCATGCCATGAGAAAACCAACATAGTGCATTTGCGACCAGCATGGATCCTGACTAGACTGCGCGCTAACGGTTTTGAAAGCGAACAGCATGGATTTTGACCAGACTGGCAGTGCAGGGATGCGCAGGCTGGTCTGGATCCATGCTGGTCGCAATTGCAATATGTTGGTTTTCTCATGGTGCAGCTCACTGTTTGATTCTGAACCATTAAAAGACTCTAAACAAATGGTATTATCTGTAATTACACCGCAGTCTGACTTTTCAAAAAAGAGCTTTCTTCAGAGTTTTATAGTTTCCGGTTTAAACACTACCTTTTAAGTATATTATTTTTTCCCAATACTTCAAGTCACAAGACATTAATGATTCTGTTTATTTTCCCGGCATTAAAGTCTGTGACTAAATTGTCATTCACAGTTGTCACAGTGTCCTGACAATAGTAACCATGGTAACTGCTACTTCATAAGGAACAAGTCCACTAGAAAAATACAATATCGGAAGCAAGAGGCTGTACTGGCAAAATTGGTTCATTTGATTTACTTTCAACAGTAACAATGTTGGAACAGGCTGTACAGTATTACAGTCAATGGTAATTTCACTTGATTGGTTATAGTGCTTTCAAAGATAGGTGGGTGAGAACATTTAAAAACTATTATAAAAACTATTATTTTACGACTCATAAATTCTGTTTATCTCATTGGTCAGCAACAGGTCATATGGAGGTCCACAGAGAGAAATTCACTGTAAGAAGTAATATTCTTCAAAACGAAAACTTCACCAAAACAAAGTACAGAACTTATAAAATGTCAGTCACCATATATCCTGATGAGTAGGTATATATGTAGTAAAGGTGGATTGTCAGGACCAAAAGTTCTAGCTGTTTACCATGAACATTTAACCTATTTACTTAGTATTTAGTGTTCTGGGGTTCTTTAAGGACCAGTATTAACCAATTCTCTGACAGTAACTGGTAACTTTCACACATAACTAGAGCAATTACTAAGGTAACTAATACCCCCAGAGCCCACTTTGATACAGGGAAGATAACATGTTGTGAACATGATGTTTCGAGTGTAAAGTTGACCTTGACCCTAGTGACCTTGTTTGTGCACTTTGCAGGTTGTCTTGATGACATAGGCAACTGATGCTAGTTTGATGAAAGTTCTTCCAGCAGTTCAAAAGATATGGAGCAGAGATATACTTATAAGCTATCTGAGTTTTTACCTCTAAGTGTGACCTTGACCTTGAACCTAATGCTGGGTTTTACGCTCTGCATGTCTTCTAAATGAGGTTTACAACTGTTGCTAAATTGGAATTTAATCAGGAGATATAAAATGTATACAATTTAAGCTATTTGATTTTAACCTCTATGTGTGACCTTGACCTTAAACTTAGTTGCATCATGGACTCTGTAGGTCATCTAGATGTTGTAAATAACTAACATCGCTTGTATGAAAAGCTTTAGCAGTTTGGACAATATGGAACAGACACAAAGTTAAGCTATCAGAACTTTGACGTCTAAGTGTGACCTTGACCTAGAACCTTGTGACCTAGGTTGTGCGCTCTGCATGTATTCTTAAAGATGTTTGCCAATGATGCTAGCTTTGTGAAAATCTTTCAGACAGTTGAAAAGATATATGGGGCAGACTGGAAGTTAAGCTATTTGATATTTGCCCTCCAAGTCTGGCCTTGACCTTGGACCTTAGTAACCTTGGTTTTGCGCTATGCAAGTAGTCTTGGTGAGGTAAACAATCGATGCTAGTTTTATGAAAATCTTTCAAGTGGTTTAGACAATACAGAGCTGACATGACACAAGGCTGGACTGGCCAATGGCCTGGCATGACTCCAACATAGCCACCATATACTTATTTCTGGGAGTATAATCAGTTGTTAAGGAATGGTTTTAGAAATTGTGTCTTATCTTAGTAGTTATACCTTGTGCCTTTCCTATATTAGACCTACAACCTCAAAGTTCACTTCAACCAACTGACCAACATGTGAAAGTTAATTCTTCTCTTTTCAATATTATTCTCAACCTGTACATGTAATACTTCTATGTGTGATTTTTTTTTTTTTTTTTTTTGTTGTTGTTGTTTTTTTGCACAAACCAATTGCAACCTGACTTCACCTATGAGTATGAGTGACAGGCTCATAATTAGAAATATCCTACGTGAACACTTACACTGAGAAATACAGTCTTCCAAGGGGGAAAAAGAATAGAAGGCGCCATTACCTTTGCTTCTTAATCCTAATTTGATGATTTTCATAAGGCTCAAAACAAAAGTAAGTCGTAAGATACATATCAAAACTGGTTGCACACAGATTTCATAAAATATGTATTATATATAGAGATCTGTGCCTGATTGTGCACTGCAGACTGCCTAAAAAAAACCTGGGTCAACTACTAAAGAAAAACATTTGTGTCAAACAAAATATTGAGGTTACTTTTGTTTTAAGCGTTAACAATAACATGGTTAAGGACTATTAACTTAATGGCCCTTGCTTCAACTACCACTTTTACTTCTGTCTTGATCTTTCATCTAGCTAACAATTATTGGTAATTAATTCTTTTATTATCAAATCATATACAAAATCCCACCAAATGTGTCATAATGAAACAGTGATTACACAAAAAATTACCCTGAATTTACATTTAATTACTTAGTAGTCAGACTCTCAATACATGTTGTAATTTCTTAAGTACCTCTTTTACATTTTTCTATGGAAATGAATTACTGTAACAATGCAATACAACGAGAGGTTAAAGACGGAATGCATAAGTTGTCTAGAAATAGAATACCTTTAAAGCAATTTTTAAAATATTTCAAATAAAAACAAGAGTGCCAGAATGTCACAATATACGCCCGTCACAGCAAATTTCTTTACTCTAGCACCTGTATTTGCAAATGGAATTTTAATTTTGTGGTTGTTTACTTAAATCATCGTAAGTCTTTTGTTTTTCTAAGTCCACAAAAAAACTCTTATCAGGTAGAGATATCTTAAAATACACCTAAAATTTGAAAGTAACATCTATGTTGTACCACAGAAAAGTGGTCTTGTTTTTTCCCTACGGTCAATTATAAAAAAAGTTACAATATAAGTTATTTATAGTAACAACTAAGGGAAGGTAATCTTAAAAAAAAAAAAAAAAAAAAAAAAAAAAAAAAAATCCAAAAAACAAGAGCTGTCACTAATGGTGACAAATGCCCCCCGCAGCACCTTGACCTTTGACCTGGTGACCCCAAAGTCAGTACGAGTAGTGTACTCAATAAGTACTATCAGCATGTGAAGTTTAAAGGTCCTGGGTGCAGTGGTTCGAGAGTAAAGTGCCTTCATGCAAAAAGTTAACGTTGGCCCCTGTGACCTTGACCTTTGACCTGGTGACCCCAAAGTCAGTAGGGGTGGTGTACTCAATAAGTAGTATCAGCATGTGAAGTTTGAAGGTCCTGGGTGCAGTGGTTCGCGAGTAAAGTACCTTCATGCAAAAAGTTAACGTTGGTCCCTGTGACCTTGACCTTTGACCTGGTGACCCCAAAGTCAGTAGGGGTGGTGTACTCAGTAAGTACTATCAGCAAATGAAGTTTGAAGGTCCTGGGTGCAGTGGTTCACGAGTAAAGTGCCTTCATGCAAAAAGTTAATGTTGGCCCCTGTGACCTTGACCTTGGACCTGGTGACCCCAAAGTCAGTAGGGGTGGTGTACTCAATAAGTACTATCAGCATGTGAAGTTTGAAGGTCCTAGGTGCAGTGGTTCACGAGTAAAGTGCCTTCATGCAAAAAGTTAACATTGGCCCCTGTGACCTTGACCTTTGACCTGGTGAGCCCAAAGTCAGTACGGGTGGTGTACTCAATAAGTACTATCAGCATGTGAAGTTTGAAGGTCCTGGGTGCAGTGGTTCGTGAGTAAAGTGCCTTCATGCAAAAAGTTAACGTTGGCCCCTGTGACCTTGACCTTTGACCTGGTGACCCCAAAGTCAGTAGGGGTGGTATACTCAATAAGTACTATCAGCACGTGAAGTTTGAAGGTCCTGGGTGCAGTGGTTCGCGAGTAAAGTGCCTTCATGCAAAAAGTTAACGTTGTGACGAACGAACGAACAAACTAACGAACTAACGGACGGACAGTTGAAAACTAATATGCCTCCCTTCGGGGGCATAAAAATTGTAAGTCCACACAAAAATCTTTACCAGGTAGAGATTGGTCAAAATACACCTCATAATTGGATGAAGCATGCATGTTGTACTACAGAAAAGTGGTCTCGATTTTTCCCTACGACTAGTAATGAAAAAGTTACAATATAAGCTATTTATAGTAACAACAAAGGGAAGTAATTCTAAAAAGGGAACTGCGCATGACACTTCGTCTCATGATGGTGTATAATTGTGCCAAGTTACATCAAAATCCCTCAATGCATGAAGAAGAAATGCTTCGGACAAAGTCATTCTTGTATCTGACCTTTGGCCTCTAAGTGTGACCTTGACCTTAGACCTAGGGAACTGGTTCTTGCGCATGACACTCCGTCTCGTGGTGGTGAACATTTGTGCCAAGTTATATCAAAATCCCTCTATGCATGAAGAAGAAATTCTTCGGACAAGGTTTTCATTCTTGTATCCTTTGACCTCTAAGTGTGACCTTGACCTTAGACCTAGGGACCTGGTTCTTGCGCATGACACTCCGCCTCGTGGTGGTGAACATTTGTGCCAAGTTATATCAAAATCCCTCTATGCATGAAGAAGAAATTCTCCGGACAAGGTTTTCATTCTTGTGTCCTTTGACCTCTAAGTGTGTCCTTGACCTTAGACCTAGGGACCTGGTTCTTGCGCATGACACTCCGTCTCATGATGATGAACAACTGTGCCAACTTTCATCAAAATCCCTCCATGCATGAAGAAGATATGCTCCGGACAAAGTCATTCTTGAATTTGACCTTTGACCTCTAAGTGTGACCTTGACCTTAGACCTAGGGACCTGGTTCTTGCGCATGACACTCCGTCTCATGATGGTGAACAACTGTGCCAAGTTTCATCAAAATCCCTCCATGCATGTAGAAGATATGCTCCGGACAAAGTCTGTGGACGCCGCCCGCCCGCCATCTCGCCCGCCCGCCCGCCAGGGGTGTTCCCATAATACGTCCCGTTTTTCAAACGGGCGTATAAAAATCAAAATACAAGTGAACTGGAATAGGCTGAAAACCAAAGAAAAGGATCAGTTTTTTGGGGATCCTGATTATTTATTATTATTATTTATATAAAAAAAAACTTATTCTGTATCAATTGTTCAGTTTTCACAGACGTCATCAGTTCCAGTTTGAAGTGATTATTTCTATATAAAGAATCAATTCTGTACTAACTGTTCAGTTTTTAGAAATGTCACCTCTTCAGGCATACCGCTTTGGAAGAATTCAGAGCTGTATATTCAAACTTTTGTTTTAAGTAAATTTTGTCAATTTTCCATTGATTTAAAAACCAGTAGACAAAATCTTTTTGTTATCATCCTTGTATGAGAAAACCGATACGACAAATTGTGACCTTGACCTTGTCCCAAGAGACCTGGGTCATTGACACAACACACCCTTGCGATTTACAGATAAACATTTGTGCAAATGTTCATCTATAAATCCCAAGGGTGAGTTGTGTCAATGACCCAGGTCTCTTGGGTCTTATAATTTCAAAATCCCTTCATGTGCCAAAAAGATATGGACCGGACACAAAAAAATACCACACATTATTTGTGACCTTGACTTGACCTGAGAGACCCGGGTCATAAGTGCGCACGCCTCAATATGGTTAACTTTTGTGTCAAATTATTTTCAAATCCCCTTATGAATGCTTAGTTACAGCCAGAACAAGAATTTACACGGACGCACACACAAACACACACGCACGGAGAGTGTGATTTTAAAATACCCACCGTTGGGGGCAAAAAAATAACATGGTCAAAAAGTAAAGTTGAATGGAAACATGCCACTTAAAGTCGACAGTACAAAGATCAAAGTTACAGAACTAAATAATTCTTTTTTTTATCACAGTATTTTTGTTGTTTTGAGTTTTTACCATATGCCAGTATACCAGAAACTAGACAGTCAGAACTCTTGATTTATTACTTGCTTTTGTTCATATTGTGATGTAGAAAAACAGCTGTTGCTGGTCAATATAGTCTTTTTAGTAGAAAATTAACAGAAGAAATGTTTTCACATTATATCTTTCTGCATAGTGTGTAAATTCTTAAGACATCTATATTTCACTCTAGTTTACACGAAAATTTAAAAGTTAACCATTTAATTCTCTATATTTCACTCTAGTATACTCAAAATGTAAAAGTTAATCAGTTAAATTCTTAAAACATCTATTTTCACTTTAGTATACATGAAATTTAAAAGTTAACCATTTAATTCTCTAGACATTTATATTTCACTATAGTATACACGAAATGCTAAAGTTAACCAGTTAAATTCTTAAAACATCTATATTTCTCTCTAGTATACTCAAAATGTAAAAGTTAACCATTTAATTCTCTAGACATTTATATTTCACTCTAGTATACACAAAATGCAAAAGTTAACCAGTTAAATTCTTAAGACATCTTTACTTCACTCGGATATACACAAAATATAAAAGTTAACCAGTTAAATTTTCAAAGATATCTTCTATCTTTCACTCTTGTGTACAGAAATGTACAAGTTAGTGCCAGTAGCAGCGGAAAGCAATGCTTGACTAATTCAACATACCATGGAAAATGAACATAAATTGATGTTAAAGTTTCAAACAAATCCGTTTCTTGACCAAAATTTGATTAACCACCTTTAATATATTTGAGATGCAACCTAAAAAATATTCATTAAGGATAACATGGTGTAATAGCCATATTTCATATCTTGTAACTGGATGGTAATATTTAAATGAAATTTGGTCATTTTAAAGGCATTCAAAATTAAAAACGTTTCACCGAGAGATTTTTCAAATTTTATCATTGTTTGGGGAGATAATCGGTATTGAAGTTAACATTGATACCTATGGGAAATATATAATTTCTTTGATTATAAGAATCTGAACTTGAGTTTCGAGAAAATTTTGTGGTAGAAAGCTGCATTATATGATTTTGATATAATTATCAAAAAGAAATCTAAAATTCCCCGTAGGGAAAAGGAGAAAATTATTTTTTTTCTAGTTTTCAGGGGAGATAACTATTATCAGAGGAGGTTGTCTAACGGAAATTTTTGAGAACTTCTGTCACTATATAACTTGTCAATATGCACCTTATTTCTATCGTTTGACATTTTCAAAGCTTACATTTTCAAGTTGTATGTACGCTTTTGGTGAAATTGAGGCCTATTACGGGATGTCATCCTTAAAATTTAATTTTGGTTTCAAATTTCATAATTTATCTGCATACTGTGAATATTATTATAAGCTATGATATCAAATTTCATAATATACCCAGATGCTGTGAATATGAATTACAAAATATGCTAAACTCACTGTCTAGTATCTCATTTTATAAATCAATATAATCTATTGAAAACTTGAGCAGTTTTGTTATTTCGAGTTATCACTATATACTGCTTCCCTGTGAAAGATGTTTGAATGAAATCCTGTTCAGAAGGCCTATTTTGGTAAGAACGGTCAAGCACAAGACATCTTATCAGGTTGTAGGTTTAAATAAGGGCTTTGCAACCAGACTGAGTATGGATCCAGATAAGCCTGACTAGCTCCTAGACTATGATATATATCTTTTTACACTTTTATAATTGAATGTAGTGAACCAGTCTAAATCCTACTGTCCAATATCAGAATTTTAACATTACTCTAAAATAGACTGGCTTTAGACAAAAAAAAAGGAAGAAAATGTAGAAATATTTTTTATCATCAGTCTAGTAGCTAGTCTACCATAGACCATAGAGTATGCTTATCAGTTTTATACTATTTAGTAAACAAACAATATAGATGATGGCATAAAAGACCAGTATCATGTATGTGTAGTGATCTGCATCCTTGCCGGTCGCAAAGGCTTGATGTTAGTTTTACACAATGGTGTCCTTCACCTATGATTTATATGGGGAAAATGTCAGTTACCTTTTTGAAAAGAACACTGTTTAGGTTAGCTGACTTACCTAGCTGAAATATTGTTAACCCGCAACTGATTCTGCCTTTGCAACCAGTGTAGATCATGATCAGTCTGCACATCCATACAGTCTGATCATGATC